>NC_092871.1:6544238-6574188 GCF_032062135.1 Pyxicephalus adspersus | reverse complement strand
CCGCAGGCGTACTACTAAACTCATATGACCTCTCAATAGAGAATCTCCATTGAGAGGTCATATGAGTTCAGCTGTGACCGCTCAGGTAACCACGCTCCCTGGGCTATAATTATCATTGATAAGTACAGCCCAGGAACCGTGGGAACCTGGACCATGGATTCGCGAAATCGGTTCTCTGAAAATTCGCGGGCCCATAGGAATTTCAAAGAAAATTTCCCGAGACTGTTAGAGGCATTCTCGCTCATCCCTATTGGTCATTGACCACTCACTCCCAGGTAATACATCTTGGGAGAAGGTTTCATCTTCCACCATATAACTTGATACCTGGATACCTCCTGGATACACCAATTGCACCACACGGCACAGAGTATCAATAGATTGGGAGAACCAGTCACTTTGCCCATTAAAAGTCTCTTTATTATTGTCAGCCTTCTACTTTAAGGAGTTCCAATGGAAATAAAATTGGATCAAACAATATTTTTTTTTTCTATTTGCTTGGAAGTCACCTTTAAATAAAAAAACAATGTATGTTCTCTCTGATATTACCTTGGCGTTCTGAGCCATTTAATCATTTGCTCAGAGATGTCCCATAAATTAAATTTTGCTTCTAATAACTGTAACAGAATGCATTACTGTAACGTGGCTGGAAAAATGAAAATATTGTCAGACTGCTTCTAATGGTTTTAAAATACGATTTGATAAGTTCTAATTCATATGTCTGTTGGGAGCCATCCTGCCTGTCTCAATGTTCCTTCCAGGAGGTGCAGTTTTGTGCCAAGTCTGGTCACCCTGGCAGAGGGAACACAGGACTGAGCGCCAACACTGCAGCTCGAGAGCGGAATTGGCTGTAGGTGGATGGCTGAATCTGCTTCTGATTAGTCGCAGGACAGCAGAGTTTGCAAATGAAGCTTGGGAAAAAGACTTAGCAGCTGATGATGGAAAATAATGTCTAAAGATGTGTTTCCAATGATTGTTACTTATAGATTTCAGAATCACTGTGGGTCAAATTGGGATAATAAATGATTATAAAAAATAAATATGTTAAACCAAATATTTATTCTTCTTGTGCAAATGCGTCCTGAATATTAGTGGAGGACTTCTCCCCTTAAGGCCACCCATTACCTTACTTATGGAGAATAAACATCCCACCCAAAGATGTTTCTTCCAGTTAGGTTAGTTGTTATTGAATTGAGGGTGAAATGCACTGAAGTCAATAAGGAAGACAAAATGAAGGTAACTTGTGAAGGTGAAATCAGCTTTAACTGACCTTGCAACAGGTCATTATTGCAACTGCGGTGCATATTATGTGCTGCATACTTATCTGTGTCAGTGATTTAACCGGGAAGCTGTATTATTTAAGAATCAAGTAAAATGGTAATTTGCAAAAGTTCTGGGAAAGGTCCACTTTACCTATCCTGGACCAGTTCTCCTGACAAATAATATCTCTTTGCCTCATTAGCTTGTGTTTCTTTTTTACAGAAAGAAAAAGTTATTAGAAAAAGGTCAATTTTTTTTTTATTTCTCCTTCATTTTTGCTTACCCATACTTTGCCCTTTATTTCTATTCCTGTACTTTCCTTTTGTTTCCGCCTTCTTTGCTGTTTTTTACTTCTCCTTCCTTTATTTTCCTTTTCCTTTCCTTGACAATTTATTTCCCTCCCTCTCTCCTTTTTTCTTTCTTTCTTTCTTTCTTTCTTTCTTTCTTTCTTTCTTTCTTTCTTTCTTTCTTTCTTTCTTTATATTTTGAGCAATCTGTAGTTCCCAAAGCTTTTGAATGATGTCTGAATGCAGTGAAAGTTTGGGTAAATATCTGACTCATACTTCCAGTACTGGTGGTTTATAGCCCAAATGTAAAATCATTATACAGATATTTCCAAATATTCATAGAGCTAATTCGGACTTGGTAATATGGAGATTGAAGTTGGGGTACAGCCACACACAATGCACAAAACTGAACAAAAAACTTTCTTAAAGGTGAAGTTTATCTGAAAAATTAGTCTGGCAGTGCACAATGATGGTATCCCTTCAAAATGGGAACATCATACCTATTCCTTTCCCCTTCATTTGCACTCCTTCCTTTCCTTTCTTTAACTTTCACCTTACCCCTCTCACCTTCTTGTCCTTTCCCCTTCATTTGTCATTGTTTTACCTCCCTCTTCCTTTTCTTTTCTTTTCCTTCCATCTCCTCTTCCCTTTCGTTCTCTTCCCTCTCTTTTGCCCTTTCTTCCTCTTTTCTTTTTCCTTTTCTTTCCTTCTCTTTCCTTTTCCTTTCCTATCCTTTCCCCTTCTTTCTCCTTTGCCCTTTCTTTCCCTTCCTCTTCTTTACTTTTCCCTTCCCCTTCCTTTACAATTTTCCCCTACATCTTCCTTTTCTTTCCCTTTCATTTGTCTTTTCTTCTCTTTCCTCTTCTCTTACTTCCTCCTCCTTTGCCATTTCTTTCCCTTCCCCTTCTTTTCCTCACTCCTCTAATAAGAAGAAAGCATCTTATATAAATCTCGCCTGTTCTCACTTCTTCCATTTATTGTTGATTGATTCCCATTCCTCATGAAATACATTGATATAATCCCTTCATAAATAAATACATTCAGTGTATTTATCATTCACAATGACTACGGCCTTCCTTTCCCACAATCAAATAACATATTTCTCTTCCAGTATCGGTGATAAATATATTAAAATGGAAAAAAAAAAGAAAATACGACTATCCGGCATTGTAATCTGCTCGGCGTCTGGATAACACGGTCGGCATCTATTATGAGGCATAGATCATGCCGCTGGTGGACAGTTTAGCAGGTTGGCTGTAATCACAGCGCCATGCCTCATCTTATCAAATGGGAGAAGAAAAGCTCTTTTTCTCTTTCAAGAATTGCGGCGTTCAATTGTGCCGGTGATTTAGACGGAGTTCTGTTCCTAAAAGATTTTCTTTCTTTTTTTTTTTTTTTTGTGTTTACTTTAGAGATTATTGATTTTAGAGATTGAGTGGTTGTTTTGACAGAATATTTCTAGGAGGAATGTAATATCTGATCTTTCTACTATCAAGTCACTTTTCAAAGAGGAGAGGAGCGCCGCAAACCTTTTACAAGGAAAAAACACACGGGGGTGGGGGGGGGGACAAACTGATAACTGCTTTTATGTGTAAGTGCAGTTATACTTTAATGATATCCATTTTTTTCACCCCTCCTCACTACCCACAATAGATAGATAGATAGATAGATAGATAGATAGATAGATAGATAGATGGACCTTTTTTAAAGGATCCTGGCCCAACTGGTCGTGGGCCTTTATCTTTGCAATAAGTGATATCATGAAGAGTAATTGCTATTCATTTCCATTGTACTCCCAACCCAGACTGGTGTAATGACCCACCCCCAAGGAGTGTGCCCATGGCAGCCAGGCCTCCGAGGAACTCAGAGCCATCATTAAACCCAGAAAAGCATCAATTGAAGGATGGGCAGACCTTCTGCAAAGAACAGAACCAGAAGAATTCTAATTTACCAATCTCCAAGGGAGTTTGGCAGAAAGATGGACCCAACTAGTAAAACTGGTAGAATCTATAACACCATTTTTATTTTTATAGAAATCTTTATCATTTGTTGTTAATTCTTCAACTTTACATGGTAGGTTTTGTGTAATACTAAATTGGGTAATTAAAGCAAATATCCCTCTCCTAAAGGTGTAATTACTTCCTGTGTGACCATTTCTGCACAGCACGTAGTTCAGTAAATGTCAGAAAAAAGATTTTGGGGGTATTTTACAATTACAAAACACATCAGCTCAAATAGGAATTCCAGAACCTTTTAAATCAACAGGTATATATTGTACTTGCAGCAGATTATTTTTATAATTTGCACAGACAAATCCTTTGCACTTAAAATGAATTAAGGCACCACTCCCACTTTCCTCACAGCCAGGCAGTCATAGCCACATATCCTGTAGTTCTCTGGGCTACCCAAGGTGTAGTGATCATCATCACATGTAACTGCTCTGGTATATACCTACGCTGCCCAACTCTGCCCTTAGGCTGCCATTGGCGGAAAGACCAGGAGGACTGCTGAGGTCACTGGAAGGCCACTTGCTCATTCATCTACACTTTATTGTTGTGGGCCTAATTTCCTAAATCGTTCCAAAACTAGAAAAGCTAGACTATCATGGATGGGTGATGGGTGATCCAGAAAATCGGGAATAGATCTGGTCCAGGATTGAACACATTTGCAATCCAATAGAAAGGTTTGCTGGATAACC
The DNA here is from genome assembly GCF_032062135.1 of Pyxicephalus adspersus. Taxonomy (NCBI): domain Eukaryota; kingdom Metazoa; phylum Chordata; class Amphibia; order Anura; family Pyxicephalidae; genus Pyxicephalus; species Pyxicephalus adspersus. The sequence goes on along the minus strand of NC_092871.1, from coordinate 6,569,946 downwards.
CAGTTTCTCCCATCACTGTCTATCTTCTACCATCTTTATTAAATCTGATTAAACCTTTGTCTCAAACCTTCTGAAATTTCCCACAAGTGAAGTCAAACTAATGCAGTTACTTTGACAGGGTGGCAATGATGCTGCACTACTGTTGAATTCAGAGCAGAGTTGTCATTCGTATATAGTTTGCCCCAGTGTTTTCATAACTGATTTACAAGCCTGTAGCTGGTCAATCAACCCCTAGCCCTGCCTATTGCTTTCATAGTTGACAGCTCTGCATCAGTTGCTGAACCCCTGACAATGTAATCTGCCAATCCAAAGAATTGGGGCAGCTCTAGAAAAGTCTTGTAGCTGTGCATGTGTGAATGGGGTAGGTAGGTGGGAAGTCTGTGTATGGGGTAGGTAGGTGGGAAGTCTGTGTATGGGGTAGGTAGGTGGAATGGCTGTGTATGGGGTAGGTAGGTGGGAAGGCTGTGTATTGGGTAGGTAGGTGGAAAGGCTGTGTATGGGGTAGGTAGGTGGAATGGCTGTGTATGGGGTAGGTGGGTGGGAAGTCTGTGTATGGGGTAGGTAGGTGGGATGGCTGTGTATGGGGTCAGGGTTTTAGACACTTGATCATTTCTCCATATGCCCATCTGTGTGCACCTACAATCCAATTTGATATTGTAGGGAGGACAATAAAGGACCCCATAAAAGAAGTAGGCTTTGTATTGCTGTTGATGACCCTATTAGGGAGATCTTTCCTTCGATTCCTGCCCATGTGACATCGATAAAAATCTGTCCCACCAGAAAAAAAATGTGTGCTGGTCAATAAAATATTTTATGATGTAATATTTTTCTAAAAAAATGCAATGTTTTGATTTAAGAAATAGACAAATTTACCAAACCTTAAGGATGAAGAAGAGATGATATTACATGTCTCGGATTATTCCGGGATATCTATGGTATGAATGAGGATATACAAAGCAGGAGGAACATAGTTGGATTCTCTAAGATCGAGTTTATTCATTTCAGCTAACCGCGGCCACTTGAATGTTAGGAAATAGAACATGGTAATCTACCAAGTGGAAGCATTGATGAATTATCTTCACCGGGGTTATTTTGATGTATATATTCATCTCAAAGTAACAATAAACCTTATTACAGATGGACTGACTTGCTGAGCTTGCCTCAGCTCCTTGCTTTGGGTCTTATTGTCATTTTGAAGGGACTTCTTCCTTGGGAGGATTATCAGTGAACATTATCTCAATTTGGTTCCTGATGAAGTGGACATAGTCTAGGAAACGTGTCGAACATCAATAGCGATCTATTCACTGTGACATTGTTTTTAAATGATGGAACGTTTTTTAATACATTGATAACATTGCTGTCATTAATAAATAAATGTTATAATAAATAAATATTTTTTTTAAATGTTGTTTGAGAAGTACTTGTGACACCGACCTCTTCCTCACTAAAGTGCAGGAGCCAGGGCGTGCCTGCTTTTCCAGATTTAATCAGTATCGCCCCTCTCGCTGGCCAATCAGGAAATAGCCTGTTAATCACCCCTTGCTATTTAGCTTGCTCAGACACAGCACTCAGCGTTCGTGCAACATGTCTCCCCCTAGCTCTGCTGTGCATTTTTTTACACATGTTGGTTAATTCAGTTCTTTTCCTGTCCATCTCCTGTGTTACCCTCTTGTGGCCCAGTCTCGTGTTCCCCAGCCTATTCCCTTGTGCTATTCCAGTGTTCCTCTCTGTCTGTGGATATTCCTGTGCCACCTGTGCCTCCTGTTTCTTCCAGTGTCTCCTGTGTTCCTTGTGTCTGCAGTGGGCCCTGTGTCACCGATGTCTATTTCCTGGACCCCTGGCTTGTGACCTGACCTTTTTTGCTTGCTGCTTGCCTTGACTCGGGCCATCGTTGACAATTCTTCTGCCTAGTGATTTGGTACCATGCATCTTTCTTCCCACCCTGGTGTGCCTAAGGACCACAACCTGGCAGTAACCTGCAGCACAACATCCTCACCACTAGAGGCTCTGCAGATAACCTGGTTGCTGCTTAGACTCTGGGCCTTGGTCCTTCTCAGGGCTTACACCACTTTTGTGCAAGCGGTAGTGCCCCCTAGAGGCTCCTACTCCCCAAGTGTGACAGTACTCTTGATGTTAATGCCTTAAAAGTCCTTTTTTTTTATTCTATCCTTGTGCATTGTAAACTGGGATGTGGCATTAGTAGAATTTTTAAGTAGTCACCTTGGAATATGTTACTTTATTGTTATGCCTGGGATTAAATATTAAACTTCTGAATAAACTAATATCGTCTAAATCTAAAAGGGATGTGCATACTTACTTGATTTTTTATGTAATTGGAATATTTATGCCAGATCTGTGCATTAATGAATAATCTTGTGCAGGAGTGTAATAAAGACCAGACACTGTTGCACTCTCTACTTGCAGGGTGACTGGTCTTGTATCTGCCCCCATCCCCCGGAGTTGCCTGCAGATGATACCACATGATAGAATTCAAGGGAACTTCCATGAAAATTCAGCATTTTTGCTATTTTGATCTGCTGAGAAAATGTTTCCCCAGAAATGGGCCGCTTATCCCCGCCAGCAGATCCCATGCTGACTTGCTCTCGGCAGTGTATGCTGGCCACAAAGCTCCTCATTCTCCTCCACCTACACTGTGATTAGAATTCTCTTGTTCCTCATCTTATTTACTGTGCTGCAAAACAAAGACGGTCCTGAGCGATGTCTCCAACAGACAATGAATTGTCCCCTGTGCCCTCTGCTCAGAATGACTTCCCTCTCCGCCATCTATTGTAATCACAAATGTACTGACATTTACTCCTACCGAGTCGGCGGGATTTCTTCTAGCTGGTTTGCACTCTTTTTGTGAACAAACAAATCCATGAAATTGTCACTGATCTTGGAAAAACAGAACAATAACTAGGTAGGAGGTTTCAGTTTAAATCTTGCAGAAAGTGGAGGTATCAGAAGACCCAGATAAATACCCCACACAAAGGGGGTAGCCAGCCAGGATTACAATAAATAGCAGAGGTATATTGGGCTTTTTTTATCCCAACTAAGCTACTATAATCATGGCATGGAAACATTAAAAAGTTTGCAGAAACTTTGCACTGTCTTGGTAACACATGTGCATGCAACACACCTGATTGGCTCACTGTCTTGCCCCTCCTTCTCCCATCCTCAGTGTCACTATACAGAAGACAGCAACAAGCCTATATCAATATAATAATGTACAATATAATATAATAAAATTCCCACCTGAATTATATTTTGTTTTTTTTTTTATATGCAGTTGAGCTTTAAAGAGGAACTATATTCAAAAACTACTATATTCAACTATATTCAACAAACAAAAAACTAAATAAAAATATCCTTACCTTCAATCCCGCAGGGCAATCCTATCACTCCGGGGGTGTCCAGCATCGGGTTCGGCGTGTCGTCCCGACATCTGTCCCGGAGCCAGCACTCTGGGCGCCCCCATCTTCGTCTTCTCTTCCGGGTTCTTCATCCTATGTCACCCTACCCAGGTGCGAGATCTGGTGACATAGGATGAAAAAAAATTTGTCGATCTCACTGTGCATGCGTTTGATTTTCTCTTTCGGCAAAAAGGGTCCCTCGGCATCTCGGGCATGCGTAGAAAGAGCACCCAAGAGCCCCCCGGGATGCCTGAGGTAGGTATCCTGGGGGGCTTTGCACTCCTGTTCATTTCTGACCGTCTAGGCGACCGAGAATTAGGGGGGCGGTGCTGCACCTAAAAAAACAGTATTTTGACCCTACATGAAGGGGTTCTCTACCCTTTTATGTAAAGTGAAAATTCTGAGTATAGGTATGCTTTAAATTATGTATGGGAATATTGCATCAAAACAAATAATCATCTTAAAAGGTTACCTAAAGTGTAACTTAAAAAAAAATTAAATACACTTATTTTTAGTTCCGCAGAGCCATGATCCTCTGCAACTGGCTTCCATTTACTCCCATGTTGTCCTGGATTCTTTTTTCATACCAATGCAGAGAAACCAGCAGATGCCGCCATATCTATTTCTCTTTTTCCTGCTTCCTCTTACATAAATTGATCTCTGCGCAGGTGCGACATCAGGTAACGTTCCCTCCTCTAAATGTAAATTGCATTGTGTGTGGGATCAGCACTTTTTTTACATTATGGGAAAAGTTCCCCCTGCACATGTGCGGCGGCAGCGATAGGTCTACTTTAACTATTCTTTGTGTCTGCTTTACAACATTCCCGGCTTTCCATTTGATTTGTGACGTTAATAAGTTATTTCTGCATATTACTGAATGCATACCAGTGGAGGTCAGATTTTTATAAACCAAGCCTTGGATTTTGCAATTTTGTTTCCTGTCGCTCATGTGTGTTATAAATAATTTTATATTTATGTATTAACAAAAAGAGCTCACAAAGCAAACATTAAATGTATACAATGTATCCAGCTGCTACCCTCACACTGAAGAACTCCAGATTGTCATGTTCTGTTACTTACAAGTAGCCCTCTCTGATAAAGTTACTCGGAATTTGTATTCTTGGCAGTTTGTTTTTAGTTTTTTTTCTCATTTGATAGAATTGTGGCAATTGTTATATATATATTGTAATATAAAGGAGCCTCAGGATGGCTCAGATTTTAGGTTACGTACACCGTTGTGGTCTCTCCCCTTCACTTGCATTGCGGTCGGTGACCTTTTGTCATTAATGGATCCGCCAGGACGGATCTAAAAGTAACCACTAGGCCAAATTAGACACCTTCCCCCTTTGTGGCAATATTTTAATTATATATATTCACATACACTCACACAAAACAAGAGTATTAACCAATCCAAATACAAACCTATATACCTACTTCTACCAAAAAAATAATAAAAAATATTTTGACTCGAATATAAACCTTGGGTACAAAATATATCTTTCACTGCTAATATTCAAACCAATAATCAATAGAAATGGCAATAAAATGAATGTGAATAAACTCATGGTGTGTTATTTAAAAAAAAAAAAAATTAAAAGGAGAAAATATTAAAATCACATTGGCTGTCTGTATTTTTTTCTCTTTTAATAGGTAAAGTATTTTGTGCTTTTGAGTGGGATAAATGGGTCATTCGCTCATAAATGAACTTTTGTGCATTCATTTTGGCCACCATTAGATGGCGGTTTGTCCTCTATGTAACATGTTACAAAAAGCTTGTCTTTGATATCTCTGATCTGTTAATGCAGTTACAGAACACACCTCTAGGTGTCAGACAAATATAAACAGAGATTGTTTTTCTTCTTTTTGAAGGCAAAACCATTTAGGTGTATACTTGAGTATATGCAGTATATATAGCTGAAGTCAGAAGTTTAGATACAGAAAAGTGAAGTCTAAAAAACTTCCATTAAAACCCCTTCACTGATTTTTCTAAGTCAGCAATGGGGCAACCTTGTCTTATCAGAGCAAATTTTGGATGAACTTTTTACAATACTGATTGCCTAAATACTCCAAAAGCCTTTTATATACTTTTTTTTGGTGGGGGGCTAAAAGACTTGACATCTATTGGCTTTAAACAACCTTTTCCCAGATTAGAGATTAGAGAGAATAGATTTCCATTAAAAGCAAATGGTCATGCTCCATGGTTTGTTAGAATTTGAATTCAGCGTGTGGCTTTAGCTTGATCCAAATCCCTGGTTCCATATGTTGCCATATTATATTCTGAAATCAAACCAAAGCCCAGCAAAGTGAAAGCATGCTTTTTTTCTCAATACACAACCTAAAGCTCTCTAAAAGACAATAGAGAGAAGGTTTAGGACATGCTGACAACATGGAAGCACAGTTGTGACAGTTCTCATCCAATGACCACAGGTGCCAGAACAATATTCTGCTTCTGTATCACTGTCCAATCACAGCCTGGGGTTGGCCCCTGGACTGGGCTCCCTTGGTTAGCTTTATGAGGATCACAACCGGCTTGTGTTGAGTGGCAGGGGAGCTTGAATCACAAGACGGTCGAGTTAAAATGATCACATGCATATTTCAAACATTTATTTAAGTGTTCAGAGTTCAGAATAAAGTAGATCCAAACCATAAAACTTAACTGCTAAACAATATTTTTGCCCCGAAAATTTGCATTTGATCATGATCTGGTGCTATAGCTGAATCAATGTCATGCATTAGGGGTTGATATGCACCCCTGTACACCTCCTTTCCTGCAGAACCCCAAATATAAACCCAGCCACTTTCTCAGTGTGACATCTGTGTGGTTTTTACTTTTTGTACCCATCAAGTCCCTGGCATTGCTGCGGAGAGATGCTATGAGCCGTCTCTTCCATGGCTTACATGACACACACCGTCTTCTATTATCAAATCTTCTCCTCCGGTGACACTGCAGCGTGCACAAAGCCAAACCGGAACTTCACACGTGGCCGTCACATCTGGCTATCACATCTGCCGCCTGTGAATGCCGCCGTCCCTGCGAGGAAATGAGTTTGATTTACTCACGGCTGCGAGAAAGCCGCATTTCCTCTGTCAGTAGGAAGTCGCATGTTCGCTTTGTGAGGTCCGCAGAAAGGCAGAAAAACACATTTTAAGGACAATAGGCAACTGTTAAAAAATTGAATTAGCTTTATAAGACCCGCGTGTAACAGATGGAAACGACTTTAAATTCTGACCTTGGAGAAAATCTAGTGCAAAATCTGGAAGATTTAATTGGGGGTAATCTGGGGGCATGGGAGGGTTTGCTGTTCAATACTTCCTCTTATTTTGGCCTTTTTTTGGTGCTTCTCATTGATCACTGCTGCCATCTTCTCAGAAATGTCTCAGCCCCGTACTAGGTAAATTCCCCCATGTCTAAAATTTCCAGCAATGCAATAGCCAAGCTCTTTAGATCCGAGCCTGGTACAGAATTACCCTTTGTTCCCCTCCTCTTCTCTGTCTTCTCTGCTGACATCTTCTTTCCATGGCCATTTGGTGGCCATTGATGATATAACCCAGCGTTTCCCAACCAGGGTTCTTCCAAAGGTTTCTGGGAGTTCAGAAAATGTAAGGACAGAACAGTAGGCTACTTGCGGCTAGTGTTGAGCGAACCCGAACTGTAAAGTTCGGGTCCGTACCGAACTTTACGATTTTGGGCACCCGGACCCAAACTTTGAACGGAAGTTCGGCCGAACCAGGCGAACCCCTACTTCCAGGTGTTGGCTCATCCCTACTTGCAGCACAGAAAAACTTTTAGGTATTGTATGAAATTAAAAATCACTTTTATTAAATATACAAGAATTATAAAAAGCATAAAAAAGGGAGTAACAGGTAAATACACTGTATCCTTTAACAAAGTTTTTACAAACCTGTATCAGGAATCAAAGAGACAGAGAAGTTGGGTCTCACCCCGACGCGTTTCACCCATGTGGGCTTCTTCAGGGATAATAGAGACCCTAAAATGATAGCTAGTGTAAGTATAGTTGTTTACAAGATAAGCATAAAGATTATATATGTTCAAGAAATCAGGCATTATATATGCATATGTCCATAAAGCAACTTTTGTAGCTTTTAAAAGGCCCTATAATAGAAAATTGTACTTACATTACATTACAGTGTTGATAGTATGCCCAATCAAGAATAAAAGCAATATATGTATATCAATAGTCAGGTGTAGACCCAAATAAAGAAATATTGAGGTGCTCTACAAGAGAAAAGTTAGATGTGAGACAAAAATATACCAAAGAGGCATAACAAAGCTTTGTTTTATCATTCTTACTTTAATAGGTTCAGACAGCGATCATTGTTGGGGGGCTTATTGACTTATGTATCATGGGAAGATTCATTCTAACAATGACAAGGTGTATAACCTACTTATAATGTAACTGGAATTTTGGTATGTAAAATTACATCAATTCTTGTTACTTACAAGGTTGTTGAAGAAAATATTCTTTCTAGAAGGGATTCAAGAAGGGTAGAATTTCACAATCATTATCAATGGAGGTGTGTAAATAAAGAAATCATTCAAAATATAGTATAAATATCAATGGAGACATTTAAAATAGTTAATAAACTGTCAGTACCTTCTGGGGTTTCTGGGGGTTCCTTGAACAATTTGTGCCTCTCGTGTCACACTAAGTGACATCAATGATCTTTAAGAATGACATTCTTCCCAATGGCCAGCAATGTAAGAGCCATTCTTCCTACTGACCACCACACTAATATACTGTGAGCTGTGAATATAGGAATTATAGATGGGGGTCCCTGAGGACCTGAAACTTTTTTTCAAGGGTTCCCCTATGTTAGAAAGATTAGGAAACAAAGATCTCACCCATGCAAGTGCACACTGGACATGTATTATACCGGCTCCCACAGAGTGTACAATGTACTACACATGTGCCATATACAATCAAATAAATAATAGCTAGCACAAAAAGAGGGGAGATTGGCACAGCAATGATCTCATCTCTCCATCACTTTACTTTCCCCTCCTAGCCGCATGCTGCATGTCTGCACATGGACCCCTTTATTATTATTATTATTATTAAACAGGATTTATATAGCGCCAACATATTACGCAGCGCTGTACATTAAATAGGGATGACCCCTTGGGACTTTCCGCTGCTTGCTCATCTCACATCCCAGCCAGCGGGCCTGATTTATTAAAGTTCTTCAAGGCTGGAGAGGATACACTTTCAGATCCATTCCAGGATTGCTGGATCACCCAGCTTCACTGATAAAATGTATACGCTCCAGCCTCAGAGAGCTTTATTAAATCAGGCCCAGTGTAACTTGCAAATTGCTGTTTTCAGGTTATAATCACTTTTTACATGAAAATGTGTTTAATAATGTATTAATAAATACAGAGCTGCATTCATTTATGCCTCTTATATCTTCCTGGAGTGGGGAGAGAATAGAGAATGTTCCAACCCTGTCATTGTGATTTCTGCAGACAGCTTAGTTTGCATGTAAGGGGAGAGAAATACAAATAAGTGCTACATGATAAAAGAAAGGAATTTCATACCTAATGCTGTAGGTCCATGTATATTTTCTTAATTTTCCAGCCTGAAACATTTCATGAGCCCCCTTTCCTAGGAATAAATACTGTAAATTGTAAATTTTATTACAATACCATTTCCAAAGTGGTGTGGACCTCAGTAGGTATAACGTGGCCCCTTTTAATATTCAGTCCTCCTTATTTGATCTACTGTAATATCAAAGGGTTCAATTTAAAAAAACAGGGAATCTTACATTCCCTACAACATTCCCTGGTGGGAATCTATTATTGCCACTGAAACATATGGATCTGGAAATTCCCACCAGGGAATGTTTGAGGGAATGACAGATTCATTGTTTTATGGATACAACCCAAAGTATGCCATGCCTGGTGTGGGGGAATAATAAATAAAGCACAAATACCCATCTTACACCTCTCTCCCTGGCAACATTATTCCCTGTCATGGGCACTCCGGCGTGTGGATGGGCCAGGGATATTAGAATTTTCTGGGCCCCATACTAGGTAAAATCCCTGGTGCCTAACCTCCTATATGAAAGTTCCAGCATTGCAAAAGTAAAGCTTATTTGATCAGGGCCAGGTACAGAACTGCCCCTTGTCCCCCTGTTGGCAGCAATGGGACAAACCCTTATTGACCTCCAGTCCTGTGTGATGGCATTGAAGGGTGCTCAGCTGAAGGACACATAGTGCGGGAAAAGCCGCAAGGGCAGTTTTAGAGTAGGACCAACTGGGTAATTACCCAAGACACTCACCTTTCCCAAAGCCACAGTTGGCAGAATGGCATGGGTGCAGGAATGCTATGCAGTTGGGGCCCCCAAGGTCCCATTTATTTCTACAACCATCCATGCCTATGGAAGCATGGAATAAGATATCTTTGTCTCTCTCTTACTCCTACCAACCAAGGTACCAAACAAGTGTTTAACCCTTGCAATGTGCATTGGGGGGGCAGAGGCAGCACGGCTTATATTAAACATTTTAACACCCTTAGCTCAGAATTTCCCACAGGCACAAAAACACGACCTACCTGTAGGCACAAAGGGGTTATTTCAGTTCCAGCTATTGCAGCAGCCGCAGTATCACACATCAGATATCGCATATAATGCTCCCTGCCCTCTCCTCAAAGTGAATGTCTTTCATGAGAAATGTTAATTAAATGTAACAAGGCCATGATGCATTCCATGATAGCAGAACATAAAATGACAAAAAATACCTATTACCCCGATTGCTATTGTGGAAATTGATTTTGAGAAAAGAAATAATGCTTTTATAATTACACCTAGCCAGAAGCTGATTGTTCAGCTCATTATAGAATTGGATCATTATTTACATGTTGAGAGCGGCCGGCTCTCTCACCCCTCCGAGCACCTAGATAAGAGGTGACTTGGATGAGCGGATAATATCTTCTAATTGAAAAACATTGCCAGATTACGTAATTAACCTCTTGTGTGAAGGCATTTCACGGGCAAAGCCAGCTGGAGTTTGTAGAACTGGCATTGTGTAATCTTATTGAGAATGCATATACAATGACTTTCTTAATATTTCCCAAGATTAGAATATTGAGAGCCTGAACCATAGCTCAATATTCACATCTATGCAAGAACTGGTACTATCAACAAAATCAACATTAAGAGTAATGGATTTATTAAAGTTTTGCATGGCTGGAGAGGATACACTTTCATCAGTGAAGATGGGTGATCCAGTAAACCTGGAATGGATCTGGTCCAGGATTGAAAACAATTGCTAACAAATAACAAATGACTTAAGAAATCAATCCCAGGTTTGCTGTATCACTCAGGCCATAAATCATGTACCAAAATCCCAAAAAGTAGCTGTTATTTGGTTTGGCACACCACCATTTTTAACGATAAGCGCTTAATAGAACTAATTCCAACCAATTCGCCTTTTCCAATACCGGGCACCACCGCCTACTTTCTATTCTTCCTCTTCTAAATGATCTTTGGCCATTTTCATTGGCTGTGCCAGAATGACCCAACCATACGTCATCCCGACTAACGCAAGTTAATCCAGGAATGCTGTGTTTCCCTTGCAACTAAACATACGCAGCTCAGCGTTTTTGCCAGAAACACAGTGATCAGGCAGGTAAGACAGATTCTTGTAGAAGGGGCATTGCCTGTTCCTTTCTGCAATAATGACCTGCATGATCATAGAAGCTTAAAATAAAAACTTGGGTTTCATGCTAACTTTTGGATGAAATTGGAGATCATGACCACCATTAGCCAATGAGAAGTATACAAAAATCCCCATTGGCTGGTAGTTGCAGGGGTGGTTCTATCTCCTGATGACCAATAGCCATGCAAATATTCATCATTTTTTTTAGTGACAATGGGCCACAGCTTTTTGTTCAATAATATTACTAAATAGTAAATAAATGCAACCAATGGGGAGCTGTGGGTTAACAAAAGTTGGCTTGAGCACTGCTGATGTTTGGTTCTGATAGAGCCGAATCAAATGTTTGATGTTCCAAACTGAACACCCACTTTACCCAGAACAATACAAACCAAGAAGATCATATTGACCAAAGCACCAACATTAAAGTGTAGGTAAACTGGGACCAGGTCCCACATCATCCCGGTATCCTTCTTCAGGCACCGCCATCTTCTTTGGCCTTCTTCCCCCTTCTTCGTATGTCACCCGATCTCGCACTACGCAGTACAGCCAAGTTCATATGATATTAAAGAAAATGTGATTCATCAGGCCAGACCAGCGACTTCCATTGCCTTTAGGCCAGATACATCCTGGCCGGTAGTTCGTTCTGGCCTAACCCCCCCGGCCAATCCGGCCTAATGCCGGGCGGCCGGAGGATCGGCCAGAGGGCGTTAGGAACTACTGGAGCCGCTGGAGCTCTAGTGCTGCCCCCTTGCAGTTGCTATGTAAATAAGGAAAGTTCCCTGAAGGTAAACCTGCCCTAATGGCTCCGCCCACCACCAGGAGCGTCCCCTGAAGTGAAATCCCTTTTTTTCCGTACGCATTGCAGAGGAGAGGGATTTCACTTCAGGGGGCATTTCCTGGTGGTGGGCAGAGCTATTATGGCGGGTTCGGCCTAGTGTGCTTCCGCCAACCCCATAAATGGCCCAGTGGCCATAAAACTTTGCTGACTCCTGGTCTATGACAACACAGCCCCAAACGCTGGACCTGATTAAATAAAGCTCTTCAAGACTGGTGACTATCATAGGAGAACCTGGCTTATCCAGAAAACCCATAAATAATTTCATAAAAATAATTTGCTATTATTGAACAAATGTTTTCAGTCCTGGATCATATCCATTCTAAATTTGTTGGATTACACAGATTCTCCCATGATAGTTTATCTTCCCCAGCCTTAGACAGCTTTGTGTTTTCTGCCACTTTCCTCTCATGGTCAGCATTGCATTTTTCAGCATTTTGAGTTGCAGTAGTTCCTCTGAGTTTAGTGTTTCTTAACTAGGGTCCTACAGAGGTTTCTAGGGGTTCCTTGAGCAATGAGCAGTTTGTGACTCTCAGGTCAGTTTAATTGACACCAATTATCTTTTTGGCTGTAATGGTGACATCATTCCCAATGGCCAGCAATGTAGGAGGAATTCTTCCTAATGACCACCACACTAATGTAATATAAGCTGTGGATAAAGAAAATATAGTCAGGGGGATTACTTCAAGGGTTCCCCCATGGTAATAAGATCAAGAAACACCGGTTTTGAAAGACATCCTTATCCCCACCTCTGGGTGTTTCAATGGTTCTTTGCCCCTCCTATGCCTGGCTCACCACTTGTCCTTCCCTTTTTTAGTAGGTACTATCCATACCATACCAGGAACACCCTACAAGACCTGCCATTTTGGAAATACTCTGACATGATCATCCAGCCATTAAAATTTGGCCATAGTCAATGTCATCCATATATCATGTCTCAAGACTCTGAAAATACAAGGAGATACTTATAAAAATAAGAATATTTACAGGGATCACAGGCATTCCACTAGCAGTGCAGACAGTGGTGCCAGAAGAAGCATTTACCAGGCAGACATACGCACGACTGAAATATCATTGGATCATTAGCTAAAAGTTGGAAAATAAAGTTTTGTCTGTCTTCTTTTTAATATGTTATTGAAGCCAGAAAAAAAACTCTGAGATTAGACTCGCAGATCAGACAGTCAAATGTAGAAATCAGAGTTGAGAATGGGACAGATCTAGCGGAGTGTGACAGTCATTATGGATTGTTAATGGACAATCAGGTTATTGTCTGCTAACTGCCATTAATGGCCTTCATGCCTGGCTGCTTCCTTTCAACACAGTGTCAGAGCTCTGGGGACGCCTCAGGTGATAAGAGGCTTCTGCAAGGCTGAGAAGAATTACCGGGCCTTTTGCAAGTTAACAGGTAATAAAAAAGGCTTGTAAAGTGACAAAAGAGCTATTGCATGGGCAGATTTGCAAATAATAAAAAAAACTTGGGGCGGACTAATAAAACAGCAACAGACCTGGTCCAATATTTGGGCATCATCTCAGAACTGCCTAAAAACAGAGACCACCAAACTCCTTGTAGACACTCTTATCATCTCTTGTCTGGACTACTGTAACCTCCTCCTCGCTGGTATTCCACTAACCCGGCTTCTCCTCTACAATCTAATATGAATGCTGCAGCCAGACTCATCCATCCTACCCACCTACCTACCCCATGCACAAGCCTTCCCACCTACCTACCCCATACACAGCCTTCCCTCCTCGCCTCTCCTGCTGCCTCTCATTGTAGTTCTCTTCCATTTTAAATTCAAGCTCCTGTGCTTTTGATCTTCTTCTATCTCCTAAACTCTCACTACTTCCCATCAATCTATTTCCCCCCTTCTATTGTGTACTACGTCCCCCACCTCTTAGATTGTAAGCTCTTCGGGGCAGAGTCCTTTCCTCCTCCTGTGTCACTGTTTATACCAGTCGGTCATTTGCAACCCCTATTTAATGTACAGCGCTGCATAATATGGTGGTGCTATATAAATACTGTTTATCAATACAAAAATAATAATAAATGGGAGCCCCATAACTTTAGTGATGTTTGGGTGCTCACAAGAATTTGAACATATAGGCAAATGTTTATGAGAAGCAGTGATCAGACAACAGATTGGTATTTGTTACTCAAATTTCTTCGTCAAAATCTCAAAAAAGAGCAATCAGATTTTGAATGGTCGCGATCAATGTTTTTGTTCATCATACTGACATGATATTAATATTGCAATCTGCAGGTCCACTCACTTAAACAGGGTAAGGAATCAGCAGCTGCAATTGGTACAAATGTTGCAGTGGCAGCTCTAGAAGTGGCAGGAAGTGGTAGTTCTCCACCCCACGTTGGGTACTATTGCCCTCCTCCATTAGGCACTGTTGTCGCTACACTCCTGCTGGGCACTAAAGTTCTTCTACCTTCCAGGTGTTATTGTTCCCCTCCACCCTCTGATGATCATTATTGTTTCCTTTCACTCATTGCTGGGCACTACTTTACCCCCTCACCTTCCCAGGCACGTTTTTCCCCCACCCTCTGATCTGCTGGATAGGATTGCTCTCCACTACCCCTTAATGTATTTGTTCTCCCCGTCCTCTGATGGACATTATTGTTTCTCTTTACCCCCGTTGAACACTAGGGATGAGCAAGAATGCCTCTGGCATTCTCACGAAAATTTCCTCAAACTTCCAAAGGGCCCGCGAAATTTCGCCCCATCCGAAGTTCCAGGAAATCAGTACAGGAGGAATCGTCCTGTGTGCGATCCCCACGACTAGAGGTTTCTTAACCTTCATGTAGCCCTGGGAATCCTGTATGCGATCCCCAGCACTAGAGGTAAATGGGGACAAGTTTCCCCATTCAAAACCTCTAATGCTGTCTGATTGCCTGAGGAAAGGAAAATTTTCCTTTCCTCAGCCAATAAGAGAGTACTAGAGGATTTGCATGGGGAGAGTTGTCCCCATTTAACCTCTACTGTCGGGGATCGCACACTGAGCTGATCAATGAATGCAGCCTTGGATGCATTCATTGATCAGCACAGCCTGCGATTTTTTTTTTTTAATTAAAATTTGATCTCGATCAGCGAATTTACATCAGCCGTTCTCGCTTACAATTTCGGTAAGCAAGAATGGACAAATTCGCCGCAAGACCGAGTTTTAAAAACTCGCTTGCTCATCTCTACTGAACACTTTTGTCCCCCACTCCTGCTGGCAACTATTATTCTTCCCCACCCCTGCTGAGCAATATTGTCCTCCACCCCCTCTGCCTGAACTATTTCTCTTTCCCTGCCTCAACTGGGCACCATTATTCCTCTCCGTGCCGTGCGGAGGTGGGGGGCATGCACAGGTCAGTGTACAACAGTAGCATAACTAGATGCTGGGCATTAATTATTCTCATACATGGGAGTTACATTTCTGCAGTCTGGCCAATCGAGATGGACGAAGGTGAAGAAGGTGGGCCCATAAAATAAATAAATAATTAGGAACATGTAGGTAAGTATTTTATTGCAGAATAGATATTGTCTGTCCCTTCTTAGTTCATAGAAGTTCATAGAAGTTCATAGAAGTTCATAGAAGTCATAGTTTTTAATTTTTAAGTTTAGTTCCACTTCAAGCCATGCCCAATTTACAGCACAACCATTGTCCATGCGACGTAGCTGCTTTGACCCACATCTTCTCTCTTCTTCTTCCTCTTACAAGGTTTAGCAGTAAGGATTAGAAGGCTGTCAGGCTGTAAAGTCCCTCCTGCAAGGTTGGAGCTGAACTACCAAGAGAAAGTGAAAGAAAAGCTGAAAAGTTTCATATCTGAGGATGAATCACTACACAATGTTCACAGGTACAAAGGACAGTGATTGTTTGGTTAACGACATCTTCTCTGCTTGTTAGGAATATGTAAAAATCTCCATTCTTGGCCACAATTCAACTTTAAGTTAATGAGGAAAGCTTGCAAAACATATTTTCAAACATTGCACAATATTGGGTGTGAAAATCATAAATACAAAGATAGAGCAACAAACAGAAACAAACAAACTGCTTTCTGGCTCACGCATGTGAATAGTAATTGGGATGTTATAAAACTTTAGGATATGTAGATAATTATCAGAAAGAAGCAGTGTTGTAAGAGGAAAGGAACAAGTGGATAGATTTACATCTCAATGGAGAACCTGATAGACTGGCCTGGGGCAGAAAAGCGCTGAAGCCGCTGTGTTTCATTCCCGTGGGATTGGTGGCACCAGAAGATCACTGTAGATGTGGCACCCTACTGGATTATCTGTGCACTAGGAACACTACACATGCTGCTTTCAGCATTTCAACTTTATTTAGCACAAGCTGCAATTTTTAAAACTTTACCCAGTGTGGTATGCTCTAAACTATTATTAATTTACTTTTTGGTTGTATATCACTGTTACTAGTGTGGTTTTGAGGGTGTGGATACCTTCAGGGTCAGCCTTGACTTTCATGGGGGAGCTCCCTGGCTCTATAGTTGGATGCTTTACATCAGTATGAGTCTCGCGTCATGCAACCTTGGTTTCGGCTAGGTGGGTCAAGTTGACCCAGGCCCCTGGAGCATTACATCCCAGGGGTCGGGGACATGATTACCTTCCTCTTTGGAGGAAGACCAAAAAGCACCTATTGTACTTTTTATTTTGTTTTGTGTTTTTGCACTGGGTTCTTTTGTTTTAGCAGTGATTATTTTTATTGGCTAGAGGTCATCAGGGGCATAACTGTCTATGAGATCACAAAACAATGAAAGGTCACAACTGTATAAGCCTTCCCATTGGCCACTAATGACAGGAGTGAACCCCCCCAGCCTGACGATCAGCCAAATAGTCACTGCCATTTTTATTCATAATGAAATGATGCGAATATACTAATACAGTAGACACAGAGATAAGCAAATGTAAATAGCAGGCATCAGATGCCAACTGGGTATTAATAAAGGATTCCAAAAATAGTTTACCTTGACCACTAGTTGCATGTAGACGGGAAGCGGCACATGGAACGTGGCAATTTTTTACTAAACACAGTGCTTTTGCAAAGTAAATGTCTCTCCTTTAGGGTTTACATTAGCTTTATACTCCAAATGTTCTACTTTGAAACTTTTACCCTTGATGAATGCGTGTGTTTTATTCATTCAAGTATGTGACAACAGGGCTCTTAGAACCAGCATGAAATACGAAGCGCTGCCTTGATGGCGTGCTGCGACAATGTCAGTTATATTAGGATACGGTGACAACGTTCAGTTTGCGTTCTCTCCTGAGTATTATTATACTTCTGCAATTACAGAAGTGAGTGAGGAATGTCAGGAATGTTTTAAGAATGCACCTAGAGAGCACTCCAAACTTGCAGAGCCCTCTGGCGCAGATAAGTAAGACACTTTAGAAAAGAGCTAACGCGTTTCTCATTCCCAGACCGCCGCGCTAAAAGCAGGATCACACGGGTGTAATTACGGGTCAACAGAAGGATGATCATTTTTTATCACTCTCATAGTTATTGCTAATTATAATGACATAAGGTGAAAATGCAAAGGGAAGATCATTAACAGCATTTGGGGAATGCACCTTTAAACTTCACAAATGCCAATCATTTAGGAAGATTTGTCAGCCCCATCCTCCGCCTTCTCTACACATGAAAATGATGGTGTTATTATCAGTGAAGGGTAATTAGGACTTTCACTAATCTCTACAAGGTGTGAAAGGGTTGGTTTGTGTGAATTTCATTTAAAAGTTACCAACAATCTTCTGATTTTGAGCAGAAGGAATTAGGAAAAATAATTTTGAATAATTACCAATTTTTGATCAGTTTACTAGTTTTTGGAAAACACTGTTTAAGAATATGGACAATCTATATTTATAATTTATATATTATTTGTAAATATTTTTTATTGGACCTAAAAGAAAAATGGAGCAATGGCTGCAATAGTCACTTTCTTTTTGACCCAGCACCAGCTCTATTTCTTTCCTGGACCACCTTCTTGGGGGTTTTAGTACAAAGCACTCTGTATGGGTCACTTTTGGAGAGTAGGGACCAGTAGGGGGCACTGTAGGTAGCTCAGTGATGGTGAGAGCCCTAAAAAGGGCCAAGGCACAGAATCTAAGCAATAACCTGGTTTTCTCCAGAGCCTCTAGAGGTGAGGATGTTGCGCTGCAGACTGTTACTATGTTGCGGTCCTTGGGCACACTAGGGTGGGCAGGATAAAGCGCGGTACCAAATCAGCAAGCAGAGGATAGTCAAGGAAGGCTAGGGTTAAGGCAGGCAGCAGACAACCGAAGTTAGGAACTAAGCCGGGGGTCAAGTATGAGGAATCTAGAGAATAGACTCCAGTGACACGGGGGTCTCTGAAGACACAGGCGAACACAGGAAAAACCAGAAGCGACAGGAGGCACAGTGACACGGGGGTCATCCAAGGCACAGGGGAACATAGGAGACAGAGGTGGCACAGAAGTCACCGCAGACGCAGGGGAACATATACAGCGAAACAACAGACTGGGAGACAGGAGATTAATGCAGAAGCTTGACAATCAAACAACCAACAGCTTAGTAGGAAAAGCTGAGCTGGGAGGGTCGGCACTGGTGGAGACACGTTGCACAAATGCTGAGTGCTGTGTCTGAGCTAGCTAAATAACTAAGGACCATAAGGAGGCTATCTCCTGATTGGCCGGCAGGAGAGGTGATGCTGAAAAAAGTAGGAAGAGAAGTCGGGAGAGGCACCTGAACTTTATAGAGGAAGAGCTAAGTGTGACAGCACGCACATTGATCATCGTTGTAAAGAACACTGAACAGTTGCCCTGCAGTAGAAAAGAGGTAAAGTCAAAAAAGAATCTTGTGAAGAGTCTCGTGACCAGCCCGAAAACGTGTGAAAGAAGTATGAATATATAATAAATAAATAAATATATATATATATAAAATCAGAAGATCTTGCAAGTCCTTATGGTTAACAATACAGGAATATCTCTGTAAATTTATTCCAGTCTGTTAATTGGATTGGAGAAGTTCTAAAGTCCAATCTGTCATCTAGGATATGATGGTTTTATGTTGTCCAGAACCAACCAAACCCCTGGTGAGAGGGGCTTCTGAGGAGTACTGAATTGCTGTTTTTTATAAAAACACTTTTGGATTTGCAGAACCATGTTGGCACTTTCCTTCATACATCTTCAAATTTGTATTGCTGTCTGCATCCCCTGTGGGGCCAAAGGTTAGGCAAAAAAGGCCACCACCTTCAGCATTTTATCATAAAGTGGGCATGAAAAGGTCAGGACCTGCAACCTAAGCTGCTGAGATCATAGGTCATGGAGGACGAGGGTAGCAATTTGACCTTTCTGCCAGGGGTTATAAAGAGCTTTTTCCAAGGACATCTGGGGTGACTTTTCCTTACTATCTATGATTTTGACAGAAGTCATACGAAACAGGAAGTCAGGCTAAATTCCTCCAATGAGGAAAGGCAAGATCAAGATTTTTATACATTCTGTATGGGGTGGGAGGTGGTACTGGTCTTGAGATGCAAAGATAATGTGGATTGTTCTAAAGAATCTTTTGGTTGGTCCTGGAGCAGGAGTTTGTTGTATCGGAGAGTTCCTCTGTAGCTTCCCAACTGATGAGATCAGTTAGTAAATAAGTGAGAATAGGTGAGGATCACTAGAGAAAATATTCAGTATACTTAAAATTTTTATTAATCTCTTTATTTATAAAAATGTATTTTTTTTAAATATAAAAATAACAAAGGTATATACAGAAACATCCAAACCAACAACAAAAAAGGGAATAAGGATAATAAAATAACATAAAAAAAAACACAATACATTAGACAGTAATACAGAATACGGAACAATATATCACATGTACAATTGTCCTAAATAAAGTACAGACCCTGTCACTTATTATTACAGCTGTAATCCTTTTATTTAATCTAAAACTAATTAAGGAATCATTAAACACGTTTCAGGTGTTTTGAGCGCCCCTTCCTCAGGGCTTTATGAATATATTAACTGTTGATTGCATAATTTCTATCTGGAATCATTAAAGGTTTACAATATGGCAAGAAAAAAATTCTTGCCATAAGTTTATTAAATAAGTTTATTAAAATTACATGAGAACTAAAAAATGTTAGTGCACATGGGAGGAGAAACAAACGAACAAGCTCTACTTCCTTTCTTGCAATAGTCACGTCTAATGATCTCCACCCTACAAGTACAATTTTGCAAGACCTGAATCATAAACTGGATTATTTTGCGTTATGCATTATGCATTTAAAATGTGCCCACCCTGAAATGTGTTGGTATAGGAAAACAAACAAAGATTAATTGATGGTTAAAGTGATGGTTAAAACCATTCTTTCAGTGTCTTTTTGTATGGTATTGGAATATTAAAACTTTACTTTTGAAGGATTCTGTTACAGGTTGCTACCTGGCAGGTGACACAAGATTACCTGAGACATGAAATCTAAATGGCTCTCGATCTTCACCAGGAGCCATTGGACTGGTGGCTTCCACACTACTTATGTTAAAGGAGGTCTCAGCCCCCAGGCTCTCCCTACCAGGAGCCACAGGGATCAGATGAATTCAGTGTAGGAATGACTGAGACAGAAATACAAATCATGGCTCCATTGGTATCAGTGACACTGCTCTCTCTCGGTTTGCTTCCTATCTGTCTGACCGCTCCTTTCAAGTTTCTTTCAATGGTAACTCCTCCTCACCCACTCTCCTCCATGTTGGTGTTCCCCAAGAGGCAGTCCTTGGACCGGTTCTCTTTTCTCTGTACACCTGCTCTCTCGGTAGTCTCATATCCTCCTTTGGCTTACAGTACCATCTGTATGCTGATTACACGCACATGTATCTGTCCTCCCCTGACCTGTCTCCCTCAGTCCTGGATAAGGTCTCATGCTGCCTGTCAGCCATCTCATCATGGATGTCTGACCTATTCCTGAAACTCAACCTGGATAAAGGGGAACTCATCATCATCCTCCCCTCAAATTCCAAATCCCCCCCTGACATATTCCTAACTGTTAACACCACTGTTATTCATCCCTCCCCTCCCCTCCACGTTGTCTTGGTGTCACCTTTGACTCGGCCCTCTCATTTACCCCGCATATTCAGAACATTTCCAGGTCCGGTCACTTTCACCTACGCAACATCTCCAAAACCTGCCCCTACCTGTCCCCTGAGACCACCAAGCTCCTTGTACATGCTCTTCTCATTTCTCGTCTGGACTACTGTAACCTCCTCCTCTCTGGTATTCCAGTAACCCGACTCTCTCCTCTACAATCTATTATGAATGCTGCAGCCAGACTCATTCATCCTTCCCACCGCTCTTCTTCTGCTGCATCTCTTTGTAGTTCTCTCCATTGGCTTCCATTTCACCTTACAATCAAATTCAAGCTCCTGTGCTTTGCCTTCAAATCCCTCCACAGTTCTTGCCCCACTTACCTTTCTGACCTGATAAATCCCGCCAGCCGGTCTCTCCGCTCCTCCGATGACCTACTAATGACTTCCTCACTCATACCCTCCTCACACGCACGGCTCCAAGACTTTTGTATAGCTGCCCCAACTCTCTGGAATGGTCTTCCTCCTCCTTTTTGGCTTGCTCCTGCTTTCTGCTCAAGAGCACTCAAAACCCATTTTTTCATACTTGCCTACCCGTCTTCTTTTGAAACTCTCACTACTTCCCACCATACCATATCCCCCTCCTATTGTGTGATACTTCCCCCACCTCCTAGATCGTAAGCTCTTTGGGACAGGGTCCTCTCCTCCTCCTGTGTCACTGTCTGTATCTGTCTGTCATTTGCAATCCCTATTTAACGTACAGCGTGGCGTTATATGTCGGCGCTATATAAGTCCTGTTTATTATTATTAATAATAATAATAATAATAACAATAATAATAATAATACAGTGAGTGAAGGGGAAGTATTTGAGGTCAGGACAGATGACAATCATAGGATAGTTTGAGGTCAAGCTGAGGTCAAAATCTAGAACAGATTTAAATCTAGAATAACGGACACAATAGCACACTGGCAGAATAATGGGTAACACACTGAGGATCCAGCGATAGCCTGGATCAAGAGAGGTTTAAGTAGGACTAGCAGCCAATAGCAGGACAGGATCATGACCAGGAAACAATCTGCTCATTGGCTGCAGGACATACTCTCTAATCTCCTCCAGCTGCACACAGTATGCCGGGGATGCCAAGATTGACAGAATGAGTAAACTAAATGGAGCTGGGGATGCTGAAAGCTGCTATACAAACAATCCAGATCCGATCTAATAATACATTTTATTGATGTCTGTGTTGCAAATGGGGAAATTTCTGCTCACCTTTGTCAAGGTGAAAATTGTCAGACAGAACAGGAACAAAAAAAACTTTCCTCTATGGGGACACAGGATGGAATGCAGAAGTTTTTATGTCTTCTGTTTTATGTATTTTTTTTAATTTTATTTTTTTTTATGCCCAAAATCAGTTTCCAGGAGTTGAGAAGTAAAGAAACATGGCTACATTCTTCCTATAAGGAAGATAAATGCTCTGTGTACAGAATGATAAATGGAGCAGCAGGAAGATGACGTATGTTTGCTCTTTGATCCGAAAGATTTCCAGAAAGGCATAAAAGTTGTAAGATCAAAGAAATCGCTCTTATCTGTGAGTCTGTAACAGTTTACTTCTCATTGATTATTAACAGAGAGCCAGATGGGAAACATAGAGAGGAAATGTCAGATATAAACACATATATATATGTAAAGATATTCATTTCCCTAGAAAGATTGAGGATCCTGGAATTGCACTTCTTGTCTGAGGGTAACACCAGAACAACAGAACACATGCCTCTGTCATAATCTTTATACCATAGGGGCTGAGTCTTGTAATCTACAATGAGAATAAATCTAATAACAGAACAGCTCAGGTTCCATTAAACAAATTTCCTTCAATCACCATTCACTTTGATGCATGCTCCAACCTTTATAAATATGGTCGGTCATGGTGTGCGCATTGAAGTGCAATCCCATGGAAAGCAGATATAGCCAGCTGCTCTCCGTTATAAAGAAGTCCCTAAATCTATTATTTCTGTATGTTCAACATCATTGCTCATTTTTTTCTAAGTTAATTGTTTCTTTTTTCATCTGCAGCACTTCCTGTTCAAGCTGACAACACAAAGCTGCTGTCTCCCAATTAGCAGCTGTGTTGTCAGCTGATAAAGAACTCAACAGCCAACTAAAGAAGTGCAAGCTGACAACACTGCTGCTAATAGAGACACAGTGGCTTGGTATTGTCAGCCTGTTACTTGCTGAACCTTCAGATAAGAAATGTTATCTATGACACTATACAGTGAAGCAAAAACATACTAAAAGGTTTGGAGTTTGCATGCACTGTACCATATGCTCACAGCCTCCTAGTATTTAGATTGTAAGCTCTTCGGAGCAGTATCCTCTCCTCCTCCTGTGTCACTGTCTGTATCTGTCTGTCATTTGCAACCCCTATCTAATGTACAGCACTACGTAATATGTTTGGGCTATAAATACAGTTTCCTATTAATAACATCAATTGCACAATATTTTTTTCACAGATTATTTTTCTTTCTGCTGCAGCTGTCTCATAATATGTTAATATCATTGCAAAGGTATTTGTAATATTTTCAGATCTGTAGATTTAATAAAAATAAATAACTTGTTCAAGCACTTCTGTTATAGGGTGACAACGTTCTGTCCGTGTCTGTTGGATCTCCTGCGTTGTCACCCTGCCAGACCCTGATTTATCATTGCATGTTGCAGAATCATGATCCAGGATCCAGTGGTTGGGATACAAAGTTTATTTATTTCAAGATTATATTGGATGACAAATTGATGAAAAAAATCTAACTAAAAAAAAGTCTTTATTGTATAAATGACACAATCATGCAGCCTCACCTTCCCAATCCATGAAAACCTCCCAGGAGATGGATATCAGTGTAACAATGTAATAAGAACACACAAATTGATATGAATTCGTCCCTGGAGATTTCTGATTATATGCTGATTTCTGATTTGATACAACCTTGGGATATGAGAGATATAACAAGAAGTTTAATCTGCTACTATTTTCCCTGCGCTGGTTCCTCTTTTCTGCTAAAATGTTCAAATAATTGCAATTTTTAATCAATTTATTTGCATTTTTATTTTGGACCCAGTGATGTATTTACCAGGTCTCTGAGCTATTCTTTGCAAGGAATAACAGTTGTGGCCAATAGGAGGAGCCACTTTTAGGAGCCCCGAAACAAGCAGTGGGCTGGTACTTGGGAGGAGTTATGCAAATTTAAAATTGTTTATTGGGTGAGGTCATCCTGGAAATTCCTAGGCAGAATGTCCAGGTAACACTAAACGTCACAAATAAAATAATTAAAATTCAATGAATGAAAAGGGGAAGGGAGGAGCTAGATGATGTGAGCCCTCCAGCCAGGAAATAGTAAGGGTTCTCTGACTTCCTGCTGCTTCTAATGCACACTGTGAGCAGCTCAGTGTGCATTAAAACCAAAGTAATCAATTGCAGTGCAGGAGAGGAGCATGTACAACTGTGCAAGACTGAAGGGAAGGCTGGAGGGCAGTTTTAATGAAGAGGAGACTGAGTCTGGCAAATTTAACAATGGGGCAGGCTGGGTTTTAATCTGCCTCAATAGGAGTTACCTTCTTATGGATACATTGGGGACTGATTTACCAAAGGAATTAAGATTTTTCATCCACCTAGGTGAATTATGACTTTGCTACTAAGATAAGTGAATATCTCTTGCAAGGTGAAAATTCACTTTGCTCAGTGAACAAGCTCAATTTGTTTAGTAAATCAGCCCCATTGTTATCAATGACAAATGTCCATGCCATGTTTATAGCAGACAGCTTTAAAATGTAGTGGGCCTGTGCAAACTCTGCATAACATATATCTGTTACCCTGGGGGGTGAGGAGGAGGTCAGTTGGGGGGGGGGCAGATTTAACCATTTATTTGCCTTACATTTGTTAGACCTCAATGCAACAACTGAACTGCACTGGACTGCCTGAATTCTGATAAAACTGCAGAACAAGCAATAAGGCGCATTGGCAAATTCTTTTAACTTTTAAAACAAAATTTACTTATAATGCTGATCAATTTTAATGATCATGTGACTTTTCATTGTTATGGTTTGAGCGTATTTGACCATAATGTGCACATGATTGTGCTGGATAAATTATTGGATAATAATTAATAATTAATTCATTTTGTTGGATATTATTTTGTCTGAAAATTGATAGATATTGCCAATCAGGAAGATCGATAAGGTTATCAGCAATTATTTCTGCCACCTTTCTATGAATATTTGTCAGCATGGCCTCTTTTTCTTAGGATTTGTTCCCCTTATGTGCAGTGAGATGTATTTATAAAACAGGGAATCAGACATTCCCTCAAAGATTCCCTCATAGCAGTAATTGATCCCCGCCAGGGAATGTTTGAGAGAATGTCAGATTCCGTGTTTTATAAACAGAACCCATAGAGTACAAAATGCAAGGAATCCCATAATGCAAAGTGAGCAATGCCTGATGGTCCCACTTATTTGTTGCATTGCAATGGGCAATGCATTGCTGCACTCATTCCTATCTGTTTTTGTGCACCGCTACATTCAGAGTAATGAATGGTATTAATAAATATTAATATCCTTGATGCACTAAACCTTTGAACTAAAAAAAAAATGCAACCAGTCAAGTCCTTTATTGCAGAATGAATGGGTAATGTCCTTTTTGCAATAAAATAAACTTACCTGCCTGACTGCAATTTATTAAATAC
>NC_092871.1:6501041-6542023 GCF_032062135.1 Pyxicephalus adspersus | reverse complement strand
AAAAAAAATCTTTGTGCACATTTTAGGGATCATTACAGCAAAGCACCCTGAAATACGCAACCGACAAAGCTGAGGCTATGCTGGGGTCCCTTAGCAAAGTGCAGAGTCTAGCTGCAAGCTCTGTGTGTCTGCATTTGATTCTTCTGGTCTAGATTCCTTCCTGTCAAATGCTCCCTACATATTAACCCTTTCCTCCCTCCTGGGAACTCACACAAATATTGATGCATTTCTGTAAACTGCTAATAATATTGTGACATTGTTACATTACTAATATCATAATAATATTAATAACAGAAAAAGCAATAATAATAAAAACAACAAAAAATAATAATAATAACATAAAACAATAATTATTTGATGTATTTACTTTTTTATTTTTTTATTCATAAATATTTTCCCAAAGTGTTTTTTTTTTTTTTTTATTTATTTGTCTCTTGAATGGCGGATCATTGCAAAGTGCAGTAACAGATATAAGGTGTAATAATGCATTGTAGCGTTACATAAAAAGGGGTCATATGCGCTTTTTTTGCACATTGCGCCGCTCATTTTATATTCAACAGACAGTTAGTATGTAAGGGACCAGTGAGAAGTACCAAATAGAATTGTATCAAATGTGCTGCAAAAGAGAAACAAAGAAAAAAAGAAACAATTTAATGACAATAGCCAGAACAAGGGGGGGCAGGGACCAATCCTGGAGTCAGTGGGTTGGTGTATGTCAGTAGAAATGATTGCACTGAAATTTAATATTGGTTTGGATTTCAATTTAGCAAACTGCTCAGAAAATTAGCTGGATTTCTTGCAGGATCATTTGGTATTTTACTGTACCAGCAATGCTGTAGAGCAAGGCTGTCAAACAATGGCCCCGGGGACAAATCGACCCCCAATGTCCTTATTTTTATCCTAAATATAAACTGCAGCTGGCCCGCCGCTGCATTGAAATAGCGCTGATACTACAATTCCCGGCATCACTCGCGTCTATAGACCAGCGGGCTCTCTGCCTATGTGTGGCCCCGCATTGGACTGTTTTATAGACACAAGTAATGCCGGGAATTTTAGTAGTGGCGTTATTTCAATGAAGAGGGAGTTCCAGCGGTGGTCACTCTTAAGATTTAGCTCCGCACTGGCCGCGTCTGGCATTTCCAGCACTTCCCCTCAGCTTTTCCTTGCTACTCCAAGGCATGGACTTCAATGGTTGGATTTTCATTTTCAGAAGAATATTATTAATATTATTGTTAGCCTGTGCAAAAAGATAACCATTGAAATTTAATTCAGAGCGCTACAAATAGAGAAAGAGGCAAAAGATTTTTTTCTCTATTATAAGTTTGTTACAGAGTGAATGTGAAGCAAAACCTCTTTGTTTCCATATGAAAAGTTTTTATATCTAATGAGAAGGAAAAATTTCATCAAGTTTTTCAGTAATTTTCAAGGTTGGCCCACGACTTTGTCTAAGTTTTTAATTTTTGGCCCTCTGTGTATTTGAGTTTGACATCCCTGATGTAGAGGGACACAAGATGAGGAAATGCGTGTATATAGCAGAAATGGATTAAATGTTTTTTTTACCCAAAACTGATGCCGGCACATTCTGATCTCCCCATGCATCTGTAGATACCATAGTAGTGTAGTCTGTAGTGTAAACTATACAGAGCAGTGTTTCCCAACCAGGAGGTTGTTAGGAGTTCCATGTGAAATGAGCAGTTTGTGGCTCTTAGGTCAGTTTAAGTGACCCCAATGATCTTTGGCTATCTGTTAAGGTGACATTCTTCCCAATGGCCAGCAATGTAAGAAGCATTCTTCCTGCTGACCACAAAGCTAATTTAATATGATCTGGGGATATTGGAATTATAGCCAGAGTTTAAAAGGTGTTTAAAAGGTCAAGAAACAGTGATCTAGATAGGAAGAGGTCCCAATCAGACAAGGAAACCAGTCCAGTCGATGACCTCCCATGACCCAACACTTGGCAGGATCTACAAGGACTTAACAAATGTTTAGGACTCATGTAAACTTCTGCACTGCAAGGTAAGACAAAGCATAAATCATA
This sequence comes from Pyxicephalus adspersus, assembly GCF_032062135.1. NCBI lineage: Eukaryota > Metazoa > Chordata > Amphibia > Anura > Pyxicephalidae > Pyxicephalus > Pyxicephalus adspersus. The sequence continues at coordinate 6,539,985 of NC_092871.1, read as the reverse complement.
CATTGCTATGGCACTCAATTAAAGATGGCACCACAATGCCCTAAGGCAACACACCTTCAGCAGAGCATGCTACAATGTACAGATACAAATGATAGTAAGGAAAAAAAATATGAAGCAAGAGTACAAAAATAATCAAATATACAAAGCCCTGCAAAGACCACGGTTCAGACCTGACAATTTATTAATATTATTAAACAGGATTTATATAGCACCAACATATTACGCAGCGCTGTACATTAAATAGGGACAAGCATTTACATATGGCTCCCTGCAGCTTGCACCTTGCTGGATTTGCAGATTTAGGAGTAGCCTGCAGTTGGGGGTACTTTACTGCTCCCTGCTACCCCTATTCATTCTCTATGGGGCTCCTGCAGGTAGATGCTGCCCATGCCATCTCCCCAAGGCGGAGGTTCAGTGACATAAGAAAGTGGTAACACCACTACAACCTCATGGCCATTCTGAACATATTGTAAGGTCCCATTGAGATGTGTGCTCCATGTATTGCCATGTTACAGTGATATTTGTGGAATTTAATGGATCCTATTCAATTTAATTTTTTTTGACATATTAGGCCAACGTTTCTCAACCAGGAACCCTAGGATACCTCCAAAGGGGCAATAAGCAATTTGCGCCTCTCAGGACAGTTTAAGTGACACTGGTACATGGAAAGACAAAGAGAGGGAGGTTTTTTTGGCAGCAATGTGTTCATTAATTTTTGATATACAATGTCAACGCAGCAATAAATGTTATTATACCAGGGATGTGGCCATTAGAGATAAGCTAACAAATTTTGTGAAATTCGGTCTGGTGGCGAGTTGGGCTATTCTCACTTACCAAACATGTAGGCGAGAACGGCCTTTGTAAATTCAAATTTTTGGGACCTACAAGACCAATCAGCTGACAGCTCTGCTCCCCTGATTGCTGTTGCAGCCCTGTACTATGTATTCTTGGATAGAGTTTATCTATCCAGGAACACAGTGTTAGTCTTGCTGGCTGCCTATGTATGAATGCAGCGTGGGAAAAATCCTCTGATTTTTCCCACAGCCGCGTTTATTCATAAATGCAAGCCGCATGGCTCACTCTGACAGGAGGATTACCGCAGCTGCATTTATGAATGGAGCCGTGAGAATCCACCTCCCAGTGAGAGATCCCCGGGCATTCCCTCATTCTGAATGTAGTCGCCGGCGATCGCTCACTGACAGGAGGGTTCCTACTTCAGTATTTATGAATGCTGCCGCTGTAATCCTCCCATAGTGATTTCCTGGATTTCTGATGGTATCGCAAAATTTAGCGGACCCGTCGAAATTTTCTCTCATCCCTTGTGGCCATAGGCTAGCATTGGAGAATTTGTAACTAACTATTACTCATAGTTCATAGGGCTTGTTATTTGCATATAGAGTTGGACATAATCATAATTGTAATGGGTATTTGTAGCCGATTTATCCAATGCGTTTCGCCCAATTTAGGCTTCCTCGGGGGTAAAGCCATGATTGCTAGGTAAGGTAATATTCTGCAATGAAGTGATGCATGTATGTGCTGGTACACCCTGCCAATGATATGGGGGGTATTTCGTGGCAGTTGCCTTCAAGGATGTCCAATACCAGAAACTTGAGGCTGACTGGAGAACAGACTATGTTGGCAGCATCTCCTATTGTGTGTATTTGTGCTAGGGGCAATGAGCAATTTGTTCCTCTTAGGTCAGTATAAGTGACACCAGTGATGTTTTTGGCTATCTGTAAGAGTGACATTCTTCCCACTGGCGAGCAATGTTAAGCTGCGTACACACTTGCAATTTTTGTCGTTGGAAAGAATCTTTCACGATCCTTTCCAACGACAAGGGACTGCACGATGCATGAACGATGCTGTACATACAGCACCGTTCTTGCTCTATAGAGAGGGGAGCGCGCTCTCCCCTTCCCTTTCATTAGGATTGGTTGTCGTCCATCGTCCGTGGATCTGGCAGGACGGTCGTTCGGACGATGGACGACATCGACTGTACACACGACAGATTTTCGCCCGATAATTGGCCGATGCCGATTATCGGGCGATAAAAATCTGAAACTCTTCTTGGCTTCTGCTGCTTCCTGTTCATCGCCCGTCTGTGCTCCTTTCCTGTGTGAATCTGCTTGGAAAGTAACACTAGAATTTGGTTTTATGCTGTATCATCATATTTAATAGTCTCATTAAGCTTCATCCTGAAGAAGTAGTGTTACACCGCGAAACGCGTCGATGATAGAGTGGAACTTCTTGCTATAATGTTTCAACTATGTATTTATGTTGATACTTTTATGAAGAAGTGGATGTATGTCTGTATATTGTAATATAGGGACACAGTGGTTCCCATTCTGGGGCACTGCAAAAATTAATGTCTTCTACTTTACTTTTTATTTTGATGTACCAATAAAATGTTTTAGGAGTTTTATATATAGTGTTAAAGTCCCGTTTCTTTGCACATATCAATTTTTTCACAGGTAAAAGTTTAAATTGGAGACATTGGATTCCGAAATCACTACAATTCACTCTGCAGAGTTTCTGGTGTATGTTGGTGAATGTGGTAAATAGGAGAGGAGGTTAAGCCAGTGCCATGCAATCTGAATGGGATTGGCTGAGAAGCTCCATCCCAGAAGTAGCTGGATCAGGGCAAACAGACCTGGAATAACCATACAGAACCCCCCTACCCCACGTCAGGTCTCCTATGAATAGAGGTCACAGATACAAATAGATTGCTAAGTAACTTTTCCTTATTTGGTATAAAAAGTTTTCCTTTTTTAGCAATTGTTGTGCAAATTTCAGTTATGCTGACAGTAGGGATATGTGAAGTAGTTTTTTTTTCTTTTTCAAAATTGTTTGTGCTGCAGTTAGTTTTTTTGTATTTGGGGATCTATTTATAAAACAGTGAATCTGCCATTCTGCAATATGCTCTGGTGGAGAATCAATCACTGCCTTGGAAAACACGTGGACCAGGGGGATTCTCAGCAAATGTTTGCTGAATGATTTATAAATACACCTTAGATCAACATTAATATACAGGTAGTCCCCGACTTCTGACATCCAACATACAGATGACTCCTAGATAAAAACGGTGCTTCCCTGCTCACTCGTGTGCAGGATGGAGGCTTGATGGGGGGAGGGGGGCAGTTTGCATAACTTGCAGCAAAAATCTTTTGCTAAACACAGCTGAGGTTGTGGGCGATCTTAGAGGGGTGAGCTATTTCTGCACCTCTTGTAACTCTTTATGGCCAAGACAAACTCTGCAGTTGTTTCTTGTTTGCATATCAAAGCACAGCTTGCTCCAGAAGTTAATGAATGTCTAGGCTCCATAAAGTTTTTTTTTTTTTTTTTTTGCTTTGTTTGTGAATAACTCACAGTGAGGATTTTATACAGTAACTGACATCATGCTGCCTAATAATATGTTGAGACATACAATATCAACTTAAGAACAAACCTACAGTCCGTATCTCGTATGTAACCCGGGGACTACCTGTATACATAATCCAAAATCATTACGTCAAGCGCCTCATATGGGTGATTGGAACTTGACCTAATGCCTTTCTAATGTTGGATTATTGTGTATATAATAATAATAATAATAATAATAAAATAATAATATATTCAGAAGTTGATCCTTCTGATGAAGCCAATGGGTGAAACGCATAAAGGACTTCAACTTTCAAGACTACAAACTTAGAGGCACAAAAAAATTATGGGAAAAGTTTCCTTTGAATATCTTGATGTATTGTAATGTTCTCATTTTAATGTTATGTGTATATTTATATTGCACATTAATAAATTATATGAATTTTCAGATGTAAATCAATTTGTGGTACCTGAAAAATCCCAAACTACAAAATGAAGTTGAAATAAAAATATAATATACTAAAAATACCATCTAAATATAATAAAAAAAATACCATCTAAAAATAAAATAATAATAAAAATACCATCTAAATATAAAATAATAATAAAAATACCATCTAGTTTTGTTTTTATGGAGGTTTAGCAATATGTGAATGGAGAAATAGTTCTATGACCATAGTAGCAGTACACTGGGAAGTTTGCAGTCTCTGGCAGATCTGATCCCTATCCCTGTAACCCTGGCTGACATGGAGGTCACACAGTTTCCTCAGCAGGAAGTCAGTAGTAGCAGTGACATCAGTAGATAAAACACTGCAGTATTGTGTTCAGTTCTGCAGCTCAGACATCAGACACAATGCCAGGAAGGTTATCTACATCTCTGCCATGTTAGGAACCTCACAGCCAATTCTGCTGCAGGGAATCCCTTTAAGCTGCACTTTGCCTCCAGTCTTCCGCTCGTTATATAAATAGGCAATATGCAATCTTCTGGTTCCCGCCAAATTATGAGTTCTATGTTTCCTATACATATGCAGTAGAAAAAGAATGAAGAAGACAACAGAATTTAAAAAAAAATCTTGACTCTCCTTCTCCAGCAATCCCTACTATTGGACACATTTGTAAGCACCATTTAGTAGAGTGAGCCCCATTGTTGGCGTGATGCTCTCGTGATGGGTTTGAATGAGGACTGGGTTTGATTGCAGAGGCTGTGGGGACAGTTTTAGATAGAAGGTGAGCATTGCAGCAAATATTGAATTTTCAATTATTAAACATGCTGGGCTACCTAATTAATAAATACTACTTTGTAGTTATATGGGAAGTTTGTTCACAACAATGGCACACAAATCTTTCCTTTTTTACTATTATTTTTGTATAGATACAGAATGTTGGCATCTTTATTTTAAATACACAAGTGGTGTGTTTCTAAAGTATTAGAAACCAACCAAAATGGACTGTAGAGTCTTTTTGGCTAGCTCCTATGGACAGTGAGGTTACCACTTCCTCACTAGAGAGAACCATGACATGGAGGACACTTTAATCAGTGCCCCCATAGGAAATGAATGGGGGGGGGGGTGTTGACAACCACTGATCAAAACCACACAGCAACACTAGTTCATTCTGAATGAGTGACGTGGTATGGGCATGCTGCATTAGGTCAGCTGTCTGCAAGCGGATGCATAATTTGAAAGCAGCCACAGCCTGAGTTGAAAAGCCTTTCTCCTTCCAGCTTGGTGCAAAGAAGTATCTTTGTTCCTATTGTGGAAGCAATGGTCTCCGTGCAGAACACCAATATGTATTGGACCTCTGCAGAGAGACCACTGTTCTAGAGCATTAAATAGCTTTTAAAGCAAAGCTCATGTTCCTTGCTGATTGGACAGCTCTCACTAACCAGGGGCGTGTTTGACCTCTGAATCGAGATTGCTGCCTTCCCACAAAGAACAAAGGTATTTCTCTGCACCATGCTGGCAGGGGGCATAATTATCATTAGCTTGGGCTGCTTTTTAAATAAAATTGTAAGGCTTTTCACATTTTAGCACATTTCAGAAAAGATTTATGCCATATGACTCTCATTGAACTCTGTACAGCCGATGGACCTTATGACAATGGCTCAGTTTACAGTTCTGAATACAGTTGCCAGTTTTAAGTTTCTTTTTTTAACATCCAAAAAAAAAATTGGCAGATCGGTATATTCCAACCTGCGAATCAGCCCACGGGAGTAGATTGTGCCATCTGCCATAACAACAGAATTTAAAGAGTTTATTCATCACCTCTGCTGATCATATTACGTGATTCATCATCTTGCCAGCAATCAGATGTGATGTATCCCTGGAGAAAAGATTATTTCACCTCCAACCTGCCCATGCCAAGAATGTTTACCTACAAGTCCATGTTATGGTAAAAAAAGCCTATTCCCCCTTCTCTAACCTACAGGAGGATACCTTAGATCCTGAACCAAGCATATTGTTCTCTAGTCATGGCAAAAAGTTTTGTTCCCCTCTCTAAATTGTGGTAAGATCTTTTGGATCTTCTGTCAAGTTTGTTCTCCTACGAGTCCTGGTTATGGCACAAAGCTTATTTCCAGTTCTCTAACCTGCAGGAAGATCTCCTGGATCCCATATCAAGCACACTTTCCTACTAATCATGGTTATGGCAAAAAGTGTATTTCCCAACCTGAAAAAGGATTTCATATGTTCCATGTCAAGTATGTTCTCATACTGGTTCTAGTTATGGCAAAAAACATATTTCTTCTTCTGCAACGTGCAGAGAGATTTCTTAGGTCCCATGTGAGCCATGTTCTCCAATTAGTCCTAGTCATGGCAAAAAGTTTATTTCTCTTTCTCCAACCAGCAAGTGGATCTCTCAGGTCTCATGTCAAACACGTTCTTCTCCATACCTTCCCATGGTGAAAAGTTTATTTCAACTCTAACCTGCAGGAAGATCTCTTAGGTCCCAAGTCAAGCTTATTCTCTTACCACTCACAGTCATGGCAGAAAGCTTATTTCCCCTTCTCCAACCTGCAGGAAGACCTCTTAGGTTCCATGTGAGCCATGTTCTCCTACCAATCCTAGTCATTGCAAATTGTTTATTTCTCTTCTCTAACCTGTAATAGAATTTCTTTGATCCAACGTCATGTTCTTCAGCTAGTCCTTGCCATTGTGAAAAGCTTATTCCACCTCTAATCTGCAAGATCTCTTAGAACCTGCATCAAGCATATTGTTCCTAGTCCTAGTCATGGCAAAAAGTTTATATCTCTGTCTTCATCTTGTGATAGGACCACTTGTCAAGTATGTTCTCCTACTAGTTCTAGTTATGGCAAGAAACCTATTTCCTCTTCTGCAACCTGAAGGAAAATCTCCACGTGAGGTACGTTCTCCTACCAGTCCTAGTCATGGCAAAAAAGTTTATTTCTCTTTCCCTAACCAAGAATATTTCACTTTATATTTGCAGGAAGGTCCCATGTCAAGCATGTTCTTTTGCAGTCATAGAAAATCAATAATTCCCCTAGCCTTTTCTAGCCTGCAGGTAGATCTCTTAGATCTGTGCCAAGCATATTGCTCTACCAATCCTAGCCAAGGCAAATGTCGTTCTCCCCCTCCAAACTGCGGCAGGACTTTTAGGTCCCGTCTGTAAGAATGTTCTCCTACTAGTTCTGGGTATGGGGACACGCTTATTTCCTCTTCTGTAATCTAAAGTAAGATTTCTTGGACAAGCACACTTCCTTATTAATCCATGATGAAAAGTTTATTTCTCTTCTAACCTGCAGGATGATCTCTTTGGTCCTATGCCAAGCATGTTCCCTTACCAGTACCATTTAGGATTTTTTAGGTCCCCTGCCGAACTATGTTCTCCTACTAGTTCTGTTTATGGGGGAAGCTTATTTCCTCTTCTGTAATCTGCAGGAAGATCTCTTGGATCCCATAACAAGCACACTTTCCTACTAATCATGGTCATGATGAAAAGTTTGTTTTACTTCTATCCTGCATGACGAACTGTTAGGTCACATGTAAAGTATTGACATGACAAACACATTCTCCTACCAATCCCAATCATGATGAAAAGATTCTTTCATTTCCTTACTTTTTTGATTTTTTCATTTCCTTACTATTCAATCCAATCATGATGAAAAGCTTGTTTTACCTATAACATGCAGGAATATCTTTTAGGTCCCATGTCCTCTAACTTTCTGGGAATGATTTTTGGGGTCCCAAGTCAAGCACATTTCCTTGCCATTCACAGTCATAGTATAAAGCCTATTCCCCTTCACTAACCTGAAGGAAGATCTTCCAGGTCCTATGCCAAGCATGTTCTCTTATCAATCCCAATCAGAATTTTTTAGGTCCTGTGCCTAAATACGTTCACCTATTAGTTCAGGTTATAGGAAGAAGCCTATTACCTCTTCTGAAACCTGCAGGAAGATGTTTTAGGGTAAATTTGAGCCATGTTCCTCCAACCAGTCCTAGTCATGGCACAAAGTTTATTTCACCTTCTGTAACCTGTGATAGGATCTGTTAGGTCCCATGTCATACATGTGCTTCTGCCAGTCCTTGCCATGGGGAAAAACTTATTTCACCTTCAACCTGCAGGAAGATCTCTCAGGTCCCATGCCAAGCACGCTCCGCTACCAATCCTAATTATGAAAAAAGCTTTTTTCCCCTCCTCCTATATTCTATATTAAGCAGTCCTATATTAAGCATGTCCTCCTATGAGTCCTGGCCATGGTAACCTACAGGAAGATCTCCCAGTCCCCATGACAAACACATTCTTCTACCAATCCCAATCATTTCACCTCTAACCTGCAGGAAGATTTCTCAGGTCCTGTGCCAACCACGTTCTCCTACCAATCTCAATCATAATAAAAAGCATGTTTTTCCTGTAACCTGCAGGATTATCTTTTAGGTCCCATGTCCTCTAACTTTCCGGGAATGATCTTTGGGGTCCCAAGTCAAGTACATTTCCTTGCCATTCACAGTCATGGTATAAAACTTATTCCCCTTCACTAACCTGAAGGAAGATCTTCCAGGTCCTATGCCAAGCATGTTCTCTTACTAATCCCAATCAGGGTTTTTTTAGGTCCTGTGCCTAAATACATTCCCCTATTAGTTCAGGTTATAGGAAGAAGCCTATTACCTCTTCTGTAACCCGCAGGAAGATCTCTCGAGTCCTGTGCCAATCACGTTCTCCCACCAATCCCAATTATGATGAAAAGCTTGTTTTACCTGTAACCTGCAGGAAGATCTCCCAGGTGCCAAGTCAAGCACTTTTTCTTACCATTCACAGACATGTTATAAAGCTTATTCCCCTTCGCTAACCTGCAGGAGAATCTCTTAGATATGGTGTCAGACATTATGCTCTACAAGACCTAGTCATGCAAAATTTATTTTCCCCCTCTCTGATCTACGGTGAGATTTTTTAGGTTCCATGTCCAAGTTTGTTCAGATTTTTTAGGTTCCATGTCCAAGTTTGTTCTGGTCCAAGTTATGGCAAGAGGCTTATTTCTCCAAGCCCATTCTCTTGCAGTTATGGTGAAACATTTATTCCCCCTGCAGGAGCATGGTGCCATGCATGTTGTTCTACCAGTCCTAGTCCTAGTCTCCAAATGGTAAGTGGATCTCTCAGGTCCCATGTCATTTACGTTCTCCTTCCAGTCTTGGTAAGAAGTTTACTTCTCCTTCTCTAACCTATATTAGGATCCCTCAGGTCCCATGTTAGGAATGTTTTCTGCTAGTCCTTGTCATGGCGGAAAGCTCGGATTGGAGGTGAGTGGGGATACACTGGGCAGATCTCTGTATCTGGACATCCTAGGTATTCCGTCCATGGCTGGGGGCAAACAGATAACCGAATTTATATGTGTAAGTACCTTTATGCTTTAAGGTTTTGCAAAGCTTTGACAGCTAAACCATGCGCACAAACTACTTGAGAATGTAAGAAGATATAAACTTTCATGATATTTAGCTTAATAAACCAACATGTCATAAACATACAGTAAGATTCTTTACAGTTGTTTTCACCATTGTTTGTAAGCCTTGCTGATCACCCACATCCTCTTAGCAGTCACTTCGAATATCCATGCACTACAGCGATGGCTGCATGACAGTTTCCCTAGGGTAGATTTCCTGATAGTGACAGCTGTGTACGATGCCCTAATGTGTATTGAAACATCCATTTGTAGCCTCCATTAAACAGGGGGAGCACAACTTGGAGACAGGGACAGAGCGATGTCACCCAATAACAGGAAGTTCCACCAATAAGCTGCAGATGTAAAAGTATTAAAAATCATTTTCAAAGTTACATACATAATAAAGTTTTTAAAGTTTTATTCATTTGGTTTACATACATTTTAAATCGTCTAACAAATAATATTTTGTATACAATCATAAACGTTTTACCTTTCAGATGTGTTTCATCATTTTGCATTGCTAATAAGGAATTCTGCAGAAGCTAAGACGGAAGAGATTTGTTCATCAAAGATTAAAATGCTGATAGGTTTATATATGATTGTAACAATGTTTACCAAACAAAAGGAGATTAAAGATAAAACAAAATTATGAAAAAAGACAAAACGATTCCATTACAACACATAATACAATAATAGAAAACAAGAGGGTTTATTATTTATTTACTTTTATTGGTTGAACTTGAACATATTTTAAATGTATTTGCTAAAATAGAAATGATTATATGGTAACCTTTTTCAACCCTTTATAATATATATTTAGGTGAAGGGTGCAGATCTTAGTACCTTGCATGTTAATCTTCTATTTTGGGGTTTATGTAAGCAATGAGTCTGATAATCCTTGAAACATTCCCTGGTGGAGAATCCTTCAGGTCCATGTGTTTCAATGGCAGTAATTCATTCTCCATCAGGGAATGTTTCAGGAAATATTGGCTGTTTTTACTTTTGTGTTAAAATATTATAGAAAACCCCAGAAATATACAACTATCATTAAAGCAGAACATTGTTTTCACAACCACTTTTACTTTGTTTTATATTTATAAAATACCCAATGGAATAATTTGGAGAATAGATAATGCAAAATAATGCTTTGATGTTTGTTAATAAAGCAGTGAACCTGACATTCTGTTACCACTCATCTGTCCCACATCTTGCAGCATCCTCAGCCTTCCTTTAGCTGTGCAGCCATTCTTGGCATCCCCTGCACGTACTCTGAGCATGTGCACAGCTGAAGGGGATTACAGAGCATGTGCAGCAGCCAATGAGTTGTTCCTGAAATCAATTCTGTCCTTCTATTGGCTGCTAGTCTTATATATACCTCCCTGATGCCAGGCTCTGGTTGCTGGATTCTCAGCCTTGCTTCCTAAAACATGCTCAGCTATACTCCACCACATTGAGCCTTTTTGGATACCTGACCTTAACCTGAACTCGCCCATGCTAACCTGCCCTGACCTGGCTAGCATTCTACCCATTCCCTGATCTTGGTTGTCTTCACGCCAAAGCCCTTCGTTCCACCTGTCCCTGGTGGAGAGAGCCTGGGGGCCACGACCTGGTGTTCTCTCTGCAGCAAAGTAGTCCGGTGACCACTAGGCTCTGGTGAAGACACTTAGACTCCATGCCCCAGGCAATCCTGTGCCAACTGCCAGAGGGCACATCCCTAACACATTCACCAAAAAATTCTCTGATGGTGAATCAATTATTTCCAATAAAACACATAGATCTGGAAGATTCCACACCAAGGAACGTTTCAGATTCCCTGCTTTATAAATAGTCCCATTTGTAATAGATAAATAGAAGTGTATATATCCCCCGAACATGATGGACAAATGAGGAGGAAAAGGACCCTTGGATCTTAAAGAGGGACTGTCCCCCCAATTCTTTGGGAGTGATTTACTTAAGGAACATAGTCTGTTCCCTTGCCAAGGGTATTTATCACCCTGCAATGGATAATTCACCCAATTACATAGTAACATTGCTCGGTTAAAGCAAAACTGGAACTAAAGTTCCATGTTATTCCCCCTTTTGCAATAATTCCCACTATCTGTCTGATTGCTCCGAGTTTCTGGCAAAAAGCTGAGCTGCGCAGCGTCACCTTTGGTTTTCTGCGCATGCTTGGAATTAATAAACTTTAATAAAAAAGTTTCATCATCCAGTCTCGGACAATCAAGGCGGCAGAAGATCATCTACCAGAAAAGAACCCTAAAACTCCCAATCACATTTCTTTCCATTTGGTAGAAAATAAAAATTTGTATTGAAAGAAAAGAAAGACGAAGATATCAATATCTAAAATTCTGGTTTAGTTCCACCTTAAAAAAAAAAAGACAACAGTCCATCAAGTTCAACCACAAGGAAAATAAACATCCAAAAAAAAAAATAAACAGAATCCTATACACATATTTCACATTGCAATAAAAAATCAACTATGCTAAATGAAAAATAAGTTTTTCCTTGCACAAAATTGTTGGTCAACAAAACTTCATCTCATTTATTAAGCTAAGTGAAATGTCTTTCAAGGGGAAATATCCCTTTGCTAAGTGAACAGCCCTAATTGTATCAATCAATCTCTATGTCCATGATGGTATCATAGCTTTCAAGGAAATATTGTGCTACATTATTATTCTTCTTGCACCTCCAGCTGTTGTAACTCTTTACATTATGAAATAAGTGATCAGAACAATCTCTTGGGGCTAACTACAACTTATTTTCTATCACGGCTGCAATTCTAAGTAAAAAAAAAACTTAAAAATAAATTAATAAATTTGCCCGGCCTTTTCTCATGCTTGTCTGCAGAATCATCTCTGAGTTGTAGTAATTTTCTCCCTGAAGTGACGCCCAGTTCCTAATTGTCAGACAGGATATGCAAAGAAGCTTCATTTCTTTTTGTAGCTTGCTGCTTTCCATGTGTGCATGATAGGCCTTTGATTGTTACAGCCTGGTGCGCTTAGTTCCTGGTTGGGAGGGTGAACAGGCGAGCGTTCTGATTCCTTTCAGAGCTGCCTTAAAGGGAGACTAGCTAAAGGAGACACAGGGAAAAAAAAATAAAGATTCAAGCATGCAAACACTCAAAGCAGGAGAGCGTTGAGCAATCTACACCAAGGACCGGTCAGCCGGCCAGTCAGGCAGGCATGTCAGAGGCGACCGGGGCAGTTAGCCGCTTCCATAACATATACACTGTGGCATTACCAGATTTTAAAGGAGCCCGCGTAGCAGCAGCAGAAGCAGCAGCAGTGTGCGTAAGGGAGGGACAATCCACATAATTAATAAAGAGATAATAGGTGGTGTCTGTCACCGCATAGCCCCCCGCACCCTCCCCGGTTGGATGTAACACCGGCCTGTCATTGGTTGGCATAAAACGGGCATCTGGACAATTTTGGGGGGATTCTACCGTGGACCAAAAAATGGACACCCAGCCAGCGGCGGCTGGGGGAGAGGACTCTCCGGGGAAGATCGCGGACAAGAATCCAAAAAGGAAGCCGTCTGAGCAGGATGAGAGCAAGAACAAGCCCAAGCTGGTGAGTTAAGGCTTTGATTGTGTCAGCTGACCTTCAGTGGGCACGGTCGCTTTTATTTTATATTTTGGGGGGGTTTCCCATGCCTGCCGTTAAAGCCGCAAGGCCGGGGTGGCAGCGCCTACTACCACTACATGATGTGACTGTGTTTATTCCTGCCTGTCTCCCCCTCCCTGCCTTTTCTTCCTAGGTGATGCTGGGAGAGGGGTGGAGATGTCTACCCAACCGTAAGGAAGGAGGGGGTTTGGGGGAGATCCTGCAGCAGGGGTGGGAGTCACATTGATGGAGAATGAGCATTAGGCAGCATTGGCTCACATCTACATGTTGGCATCTAAGCAGCGGGCTCACCTGTCCTGTGCCTTGCACTGATTGCTCCTCAGCATCCCAGCACACAATGTTGTATTCTCCTCCAATGACACCATTGTGTCTTCTCTCCCGCCAGCTGCCAATGAATGAACCCAGCAGACTCGTTAACCCTTTCAGCCATCGATGCATCTCACTTGTGGAATGCAAAGTGAGTTCGTTAAATTATTGGATGCAATTTTATTTCATTTTGCTTTTACCCGGAATGATTTTCAGGTGTCGGAGAAGCTCTGCTAAAAATATTGATTGGTTGTGAACATTTTTAAATAATACGATATACCTTGTATATTGGACGCCTTGGGTGGCTATTTCTTACACCTTCATCTGTTTAACAATATTTTTACCTATAGGCCTAAAAATGTAATTATTAGCAATATGATACAAATACAAACAGTAAATATGATGGTCCCTTACTATTAGTGATGGGTGATTTTGTTTGGGTTCAGTTTGCAAATCTTGGCTCCAATAAGAGCCCATTGCCAAGGTAAATAGCAGATTTTTTTCCCATTGGCTGGGTTGTCAGATGACACCTCCCCCCACAACCACCAGCCAATAGAAATATGGCTGTTGTATACATTCATAAAGAGCTAGGAGACGAGTGGATAATGTACATAGTGGGCGGCATTCCCACTGCCTGGTGCTTGTTAGTGGTGGCCCCACATGGAGTGTAGACTGCCCATTACCAACCAGCAAAGTATTGCATTGCAGTTAGTACTTATTATATTGTGGGTGCTATGTTGTAAATATTGGAATCCATTCCCATTGGCTGTGGTTTTTAACAAGACTAATTGCCTAAAATAGTTTTACATAGATTGAACAAATGGCAGCCTTTGGAGTAAACTCTACGAACAGATTGCATTGGCAACCAATCTATTGTGAGCTTGTAGTGCTCATAGTGTTGTCCACCCCATAGGTAACATATGTTCCATCTCTGTACAGCTGGAGATCTCTTGCTACAAAGAGATTCACCAATTGCTGACATACACCTCAGTGTGCCCAGTCTTCCCCATATAATCAATCACTAAGAGTAGCAATGGATTACTAATCAGATGACACTAATGATTCCATGTGGTGGAAGACACACAAATGGCATCAATTGTAGCATTGTGCGATCAAAGACGATCGAGTGTTGCTTGCTGTGTAGCTTAACCCATAAAGAGCAATTTGTTCTTCTTGCTCGGGGTCAAATGCCGCCGCTAAACTGGACATAATATCAACTTCCTTCCACTAGGAATCCTATGCATCTTGCCATCACTCCCCTGTTTAGTATGGTGATTCCATAAAGGGCCAATGCTAAGGGCCACCCCTGCCTAATCACAACAAATGCTGCAAACCTCAGGTCCTATTCACGCTTGTCCATTGTCATACAGCAATAAGAATTTAAAATGCTGCAGGAAGATAAATGGAAAGTGTAAATTCCCTTTTTTTCTATGTGGCTGATTGAGAGCTATGTGCTGCAGTTTGGTTTTAAAAGGAACTAAACGGTCTCATTTGTACTTGCGCATGTGCAAAAACCGTGGCTGGTGCAATGGATAGGGTTTGCAGGTTTGTAGTGTGACTTTAGCCTTACTCAGCAGTTTTTTGGGAAGGGGGGGGGGGGGGAGTGCAGGATGAATTGCATTGATGTGAAGATCATATTGTAATATGCAACAGGCAGAACTTTTAATACTAATGAACTTTTGGCCTTCGCAACTGCTTTATGGCAACTGTGTCTGCAAAAAAAACTGCACATGCTGCCCTGCACATCATCCAAAATAAATTCTCACATTTTACAATTTCAGTTTCTCAAAATTCCCATAGCAAAACCATTAAAAGACCCAACTTTTTATAATTTCCATCTCATAACCAAACCCTTTGTGTTGGCGATCTGTGCATTATACTCATGCACTTAACATGCATTGCGGTTTCTTATATAAAGCGGGGAATCTGACATTCCCAGAAACATTCCCAGAATCAATTACTTGCATTGAAACATTTGGGCCTGCAAGATTCTCCTCCAAGGAAAGTCAGATTGGTTAACTGCTTTGTATGGCACCCCAATGCAACCTATGCAAATAGTAAATGTGCTGCATTGGAAAAAGTGTCTTGTTCTTTTTTTATATATTTTATTTATTTATTTTTAACCATAAGGGTGCATTTTAAACTTATTCTTTTTGAATGAATGTATGCATATTAATGTGCAGCATAGCAATTACTATTTAAAGTACCTATTATGTTATTTCAATGCACCACTTGGATCTAAATGGGCCATTGGTCATCTATATTGCTATTGTAGCATTCAGACCCACTCATGCCATATATATATATATATATATATATATATATATCCAAATGCTGAATGCGACCGCTATCTGAAATTATAGCAGTCACATGGTCTTCTCTGGTCCCCCATCACCCCCAATAATTTAGTGGCTCACCATGGATTGGCTTCCTATCACTATACTGATTGATTAAGGTGGTTTGCATGTCATTACCGATCAACAAAAATACCATATACATTCAATATGGTGGCACAGGCTCTAGCACTATCCATTGTGGCCTATAAGGAATGTTAAAATTCTGCCAATGGTCACCGTCCTCGGTGTAGACAATCCCGGCCTGTTGCAGACACGCTGGCCATGCATTTTTGTATCTATTATTTATTTACTCTGCAAATAAATTTAACTCACATTTGAGTTAATAAGCAAACAAGGTCATGTGACTTCCTACCGCCATTCATTGATGTGACCGCAGGCTCTGAGTACAGCGCCATTGCTGCAGCTTTCAGTCTGATGCACCTGTTACAGTGACACCTAACACATTTAGCACTGGAAGAATTCCATTTGTATCTGGCTAGTAGAATGCATACAACTGCAAGAAACATGAAAGCATGCAGGCAGCAAAGTCACACATTATTATATTATAAGAAAACAAAAATCTACACATATGTTTGATTTGGAATATTAGTTTAAAGCATCTGAAGGTCAAACTCCAAAATTGAATGCAGATTTGTAATCTTTAATTTGCTAATAAATGCAGGTTTAAATGTGTAAGTTCCTGACTTGGACTCATGCAGTCCCTGCATAGCATGGCTAAGAGAGTAAGAAGGAAAATCATCTGCTTCTCTATTCACTGCCCAGTCAGTTGGGTCTTTGCCTGGAGTGCAGCTCTAACATGTGTGTATTTGGCACCAAACATTTATGTGCGCACGTTGTTTACAAAATAATTGGCTGCACCAAATATAAGGATTGGGCGAGGAACGGGCTAGGGGACAAGAACTATATTTAGTAGTCTCTGTTTTTCTTTTAGTTAAAGGGCGTGTGTTCTTTTATAAAGCAGCCCAACCAGTAATTATTATTTGTGCAATCAGATCTGTCTTCATCTGGCTTCTTCCCTGGCTGTATTGTTAGTTTTTAGGTTCCACTGTCAGTGACCTGCTGAAGGCAGGAGGAAGTCTCTGCTCTTCATTCACCTTGGGGTTCCTTTGAACCTCATTGCTCCTTGGGTGTATTTCTGCTCCATGTTGCTCCTCGGTCATCCTTCTGCTCCTCGTTGCTTCTTGGTCATTGCTCAGCTCCTTGGTTATTGCTTGGCTCCTTATGGCTCCATGGACATCCCTCTGCCCCCTCATTGCTCTCGGTCATTCTTCTGCTCCTCGTTGCTCCTTGGTCATTGCTCAGCTCCTTGGTCATTGCTTGGCTCCTTGGTTATCGCTCTGCTCTTTATGGTTCTATGGTCATCCCTATGCCCCCTCATTGCTCTCGGTCATCCTTCTGCTCCTTGTTGTTCCTTGGTCATTGCTTGCCTCCTTGGTTATTGCTCGGCTCCTTATGGCTTCATGGACACCCCACTGCCCCCTCATTGCTCTCGGTCATCCTTCTGCTCCTCGTTGTTCCTTGGTCATTGCTCGGCTCCTTGGTCATTGCTTGGCTCCTTGGTTATTGCTCGGATCCTTATGGCTCCATGGTCATCCCTATGCCCTCTCATTGCTCTCGGTCATCCTTCTGCTCCTTGTTGTTCCTTGGTCATTGCTTGGCTCCTTGGTCATTGCTTGGCTCCTTGGTTATTGCTTCTCCCTCATTGCTCTTCAATCATCCCTTTGCCCATCATTGCTCATTGGTTGTCCCTTTGCCCCTTCATTGCTCCTCAGTCATCATTTCTGCCCCCTCATTCTTCTCAGTCAACCATCCGCCCCTCATTGCTCCTCAGTTGTCACCCTGCTCGTCGTTGCTCCTAGTTCATCTTTCTGCCTCATGGTTGTTGCTCAGCTCCTCATCGCACCTCAGTCATCACTCTGCCCCTCCTTCCTCTTCCTAAAAAAATATTTACTAATAAAGGGTTTTTGCATATTATTTCTCATTTTGAAAAGCTAATTTAACAGAAACTAAATTGTAAGCAAAAACAAATAAACCAAAATCTCTCTTTTAAGCCTACACTGTGAAATGCGTCAGGAAACAAAACATTTAATACATAAAACTCTTCTATTAATGAGTAAGTTAACAGAAAGTTATTAGGGGCTGAAACACTTCTGTGATATTTAAAAAAAGTTATGTGCATTAGGGTGTTGTAGTGTCATTCATTATAAAGGGAACCCCAAAGCTATACGGCAACCCAGCTGCAACACTCATGCGTTGCAATGCACATCAATGTTCCTCTTCATCATCTCCAAAACTGGGATCTGTGTTGCACAGGTGAATGGCTGATATCAGTGAGATATTGGTCACCTGTCATCCAAGGTATGGCCACCTTCACCCCCCCATATGGCCATGCTGACACTTGTAGTTGCTGCAGTTGTAGCTGCTGCAGAATCCGGTGAAGGAGAGCAGGAAATCCTGGGAACATGTGTGAAGTTGGTCTGCTACTATCACTTCCACAGTTTATAAATATGGAGCATTGTTTTCCCTGTAGAAGAGGAAATATTTGTAGAGAGAGAACATAAATATGGATTGTACAGCCGGTGAGAGCAAAATGGCCCCGAGGCTCCCAACAAACACCTGCCAGGGCCTGGGAGTGATCAGCAAGAGAGCGGAGAGATCTGTGTAAGATCTGCAGCATTTATTCCTGAGTGACCTCCAGCGCCCATCCGTCACCCCTTACAATGCCCACACACATATCAATCTGATCTATAGTGTGCACAGACACCGCTGGAAGAATTCCCATTGGTTTTCATCTGGCTTCACTCCCATGCATTGCAGCCGCTGTGTTCAAATTCACCGCTCTTATCTCTACCATATGCATGGGATTTCAAAATATTTTCTTTTTAAATATAAAATATTTAGCAAAATATAAAATAAACAATAAGTGCAGATCTGTAATATATCATTTAACTTTTGAAAGCAAGCAGTGTAAGTACTTAAGATGTACATTCCCTTTATAGCATAGCTCAGAGTAAAAGAGGGAGAAGCAGCACAAGAAGCCATATAGTTGTACTGCAGTTCTTATGTGGGACATGCTGATAGGAGGAGAGAGCAGAAGAGATGAGGTTACCAGGCTGCTGATTTTCTATTCATTGTCCAGTTATAGGCTGAGAAAGGGACAAATTCTGTAACTGTTACTGAACTGAATCAGAGAATAATCAGATCTGCAGACAGGACTGTGCTGCATGGCAGAGCTGTGTAAATCTTGAAACGTGATGGACAAATCCCAAACAGATATTTTATATTATAGTGGCACAGTCTACATACAAACTCAGCCCACCTCCCCCTACCATTCTGAGACTTGTAGTCCCTCTATAGCTTCCTGCTATAGTCCCAGTTTGGTAAGTAGTTATTGCTGGGTTAATCATCTACGCCCAGGGACACCACAGACAGTGAGGAGTCTCTGCCCCGGAGGCCTCCTTAATTGAGTGTTGTGTAGAGAAGAAAATTACCTCCATGGGGGATCCGTCCCTGGGGATCTGCTGGTAGTAGAGATCCTCTGTGTAGCTGCCCTGCAGATCACATCTGGGTGGTGATGCCAAGACAGCCATGGAACGTGTCACGGCTGGTGAGTTTTACCTTCTCATTGTATATGACAGCATTAGAAATCAGTGGTGCGGTGTTTGTGATTGTTTTATGATGGTGAGTGTTTTCTATGATTGGATTTGTGTTGAAGTAAAAGGAGGAACCACATCTGGAATAGGAGATTGTGTGATTCCAGCTGCAATAGAATTTGGGTAAATATTACGGCATGAATTAGGTGTAGGCTCCGATTCTCCAAAAACATTGACAGGTGATGGAGTGACCTTATTGATCTGGTGATAATGGCCCCTAACATGGGGTGGGCAAATATTGGGCAGCAGCAAGTAATATTGGAATCTATTACAATGGAGCAGTCAGTTCCGGAAGGTGATGGATTGGAAGCAGGGAAATTAGGCAAAGGTTTGGATCTGCTCTGGTGACAATGATCAGGGCAATATTTCGATTGCTGGATGATGGGTCAGTGCATTTCCAAACCATCGGGTCTTGTCTGGGGTTCCCGATATGCAGATATTAGGATCTGCCATAAGTATTCCAAGGAACCAGTAAACCAGCAACAGGGACATAGGTGCCCAAGTGTATGGGAAAGCTAGCCGTAGGCAGTTTTGGTGGT
Organism: Pyxicephalus adspersus; assembly: GCF_032062135.1. NCBI lineage: Eukaryota > Metazoa > Chordata > Amphibia > Anura > Pyxicephalidae > Pyxicephalus > Pyxicephalus adspersus. The sequence goes on along the minus strand of NC_092871.1, from coordinate 6,520,257 downwards.
GAACAGGGCTCAGACTTGGCACCTTGTGTAAGTTCTCCTATGACCCATCCAGAAATTGACCCCACAAGATCTTTGAAGGTGCCCCTTGGTATCTGACACCAAGACCATACCAGCAGATCCTTTAGGTCACACTGCCTCTACTTGTCTATCTTTTTACCATAATGCATCCTGCTGCAATCTCTCCTGCAGGTATGCAACACACCTGGCCAACTACATTATCTGAAAGAAGATGTGATGGATCCAACCTGGCCACCTATTTGCAGTGCTCCATTCTTATGCCCAATGTAGATAATTGTGGTGGTGGATGAAACTAAGCTTCGGCACTCTGGTTTGTGGTTAAGGAGACCCCAATAACTCTTATAAAAGACATCAGAAAACACTGGATTGTTGTCTCTGTAGCCACAAACCCATAATAACCCCTGCCCACCTCCAAAAGAGTCTACAATGGGCATGTGAGCATCAAAACTGGACCATGAAGCAAAGAAGAAGAAGGTGGCTGGGCCTGATCCATCACCATTTCTTTTAGATGAAGTGGCCAGGCAGGTGTGTTTCATACCTGGGGAAGAGATGGCAGCAGGATGCATTATGGGAAGAAAGCACGCTGCAGATGGGGGGACATGAAGGAGGTAACATCCTACCAGATACCACGAGCCACCTTCAGAGGTCTTATAGAGTCAATGCCTGGATAGTTAACAAGGAGAACCTACATAATATTGGGCAGGTGGTTTTAATGTTCTGGCTGATTAATGTATATAGCCCAAACTCCAGAAAATAGGGTTCCAACTCTCCATCTGGATTTGCTGTGTCCCCAGTGGAGTGGATTTATCTGTGTGTCCAGATGATCATTGGCATCAAGATGCATGGAGTTTGCAGGTTCTCCTTGTGGTTGTGTGGGTTTTCTCTGGTTACTCTGATTTCCTCTAGCATTCCAAAACATACAGTTAGGTTAATTGGCTTCGTCCCAAAATTGAACTTGGATTGTGTTAATGACTTATGACTATGGTAGGGACATTAGATTGTGAGCTCCTTTGATGGACAGCTAGTGACATAACTATGGACTTTGCGCTGCATAATATAATGGCGCTTTATAAATACCGTATAATATTAATAGTCCTTATAATAATAAGAGTCAGGACCTTTACCAGGCTGTGACCTTTTAGAGCAGAGATCCCCCACTTCCTGTATTGGTGACACAGTAGGCAGTAATCTGATTTGTTCAACAGGACACAGAAGGCAACAAAAACATGACAGAGATTCCTTTCTTCCCCCCAATTTTCTCTCTTTTTTGGAAAGATTCTGCTTATTTCCTTTCCTGGAGAAACAAAAGGAAGTAGACAATAATCCCCTCATCCACCCTATCCTAAATTACGATTTTTAATCAAATAGTGATGAAAAGGATCTAATTACCTAAAAATGTGACAGCTCTCATGAAAATTCAGTTTTGTGGTTACATTCCATCATCTCATTTCTTTCATTCTTCACCAATGTGCTGTGACCCCCAGGCTTGTGTTTGCCTCAAATTTTTGGCACATTGGAGGTTTGTTGGTGTCCTGTGTTGCAGATTTTCTGTAGATCCGGCCTGGCATGTTGTATCGCAGATAGTGCTGATTGACTTCGGTCTGACGAATTACAGCCATAAAATAAAGGGTGGCTTCTGTGAGCACCGATATTGCTCCACCGGGAAAAAGGGCCACCGATCCCTCTCCAGGCAACCAAAGCCTCTAAATGAATGTTTATAACAAAACCCAAAGGAAATCGGAGTCACTTAACCCTCTGCTCACCGAGCTCTGTATATAGGGAAACCTATGGATTGTACCAGTATGTGGCCCACATATTAAGCTGATATTTCAATTACAGATGAATGTGCGGGTGAATGGTTGGCCATCTGCTACAAATAAGTCTGCATGAATAAATCACCAAAGGTTCCATTTTTTCTTCAGTATCCTCTTTTCCAATGATAAAATTGCAACATTGTAACTTTGTTGAAAGTCACATGGGGAGAGGCTGCAGCAGGAACTGAAATGATTCCAGAGCACAGCCAATAGGGGCACAGATATCAGGATTTACATGATTTGGGTCACTTTTGGTTCGACATTTAAGCCTTGGAAGGCCTGAATCATACCTGAAAAAATGGAGGCCATGGGACAGAATGAATAATGGGGAGACTAGAGGACAAATTTAAGGAAGGGGATTTAATGATGGGTTGGCTAGAGGGCTGAAAGATTAAAGGAAAGGCTGGAGGGCAGATTTAGTGAAGGGTTGGCTGGAGGACAGATTCAGTGATGGGTTGGCTGGAGGGCAGAATAAATGAAAGGGGAGGCTGGAAGGCTAAATGAATAAAACGGAGACTGGAGGGCAAATTTAGGAAAGATGAGGACATATTTAAGGAAGGGGAGGCTGGAGTTTAAAATGAATAAAGGGGAGGCTGGAGGGCAGATTTAAGGCTTTGGGAATCCCCCCCTTTAATTATCCAATCATGTGAAAGCCTATCCAATCGTTTCAGTTGCACATGATTGGGTGTTCAAAATAAAACCTTCCAATTCTTTGAGTGAGGATTTTCAGCTCCTTCAGCAAATCAGCCTCAATGACTCCAAGGAGAAACCAAAAGATATATTTTAGAATCTAAGAGGGTTTGGATGACAACCTTAATTTCACCATTAGGAATAGGTTTAGCCTTTTCTAATAAGGGGGCACCTATCTTGGTGGCAACCATACAAAACAAATGCCGAAGCCTCCCCCTTCCTATTCTATCTAGAACTACACCTGGATTTAATACATCTGCAGTATGTGCTGTACATCATCACCGATCCATCTATCACTCGTTTTACTTGTTTTGTAGAGTTATGTATTTTAGGATCCCGCCGCAGTGCTGATATTTGTCTGTTCTGTATGTTTGGAGTCTTGTAAGAATTCTTGTTTAAAGCAGAGGAGAATTCACTAAGGTAGACAAACAGATGGTAATGGGCGGCTGTAGACACAGCCAAGACTTCTGGCTAACGCACCTTATTACATATAAATGAAAATTGCCCAGCCGCTGCCAACGGCAGGGACATCGATCGCCAGGATCTCCTCCCTCCACCTATTCTAGCATTGTTTGTTCCCCATATCATTCCCCTTAACATAATGCACAGGACCAGCCAAATGGCTCCATTGTAGAGCCGAGAGTCCGTAATCTTTTCTCGATGAACCATTCACGGCCATTCCCAGCCTCCCCGGCATAATGGACCCATTTACATTTCCAGTTTAAGGCTAACCGGAATAATGTTCACCACTTTAGCTTGTCAATCATTGCTACCTGGAGAAGGCCAAGCCTGGCCTGTGCCAGGCAAGCTGATGTCTGAGGTCTGTATGGTACAAGGGTGTCAGAGGCAGATTGCGGCTTTTGCAACACAAATCCACACATTTATTGCCCCCTCTTTTTTATTTTAATTACAAGTTTGCTGAAATATTGCTGCACTGTACAGCAGTGAAATCTGGGGCCTCACCCCCTTTTAATAAATATTTGATTGAACATTGAATATTCAATTTCAAGGTCGAATTAAATCAACTGAATCTTTTTTTTGTTTTTTTTCAGTTGCAAGTTTACAGTTTTATAATAGCTAATCAGAAGGCTCATTTTTCCCAGCAACATGACCATAGCCAGCAATGAGACCTATGTAAATGCCCCATATACAGTGGGACATTGCTGTCATATGTGTCCCTGGGGTCACGGCCGTTTCCTGCCAACCATGTGGTTTCACATCACCCCTAGGCTCCAGTCCAGATATTATGTCTAGGCTGAGATGCCATCTGTCTGCTGCAAGTAGGATGAAGCATTTCCTCAGTTTCCTCTGCCCCTCCCTTGCACATCATAGCCCTCTCCATTCACTGTCTGGCCCAACTCCTTTGCCCCTCCCCTTCTTACAAAAACTTTTTATGTTTTGCGGGGGGAGGAGCAAAAATAAATACTTTTGATTGACAGCTGTGAGTCTGCTGGGGTTGCCAACATCCAATGCACAATGGATACATAAAAAATGCCCATATGGAAGGATTGTAGTTGGAATGTATAACAGAATCTTATTAATGTTGTTTTACAGAGTTTTTTTTGTTTTTAATGCAATGGCTCCTTGTAAAGAAAGAAGAGTCATTAATGAAAAGGAATAATACCGTTGCCATCTCTTGATTTTCTTCAAGATTCCACTCTCCTAATTTAATATTCGCCATCCCTCTTCAGCATCTAATGAGCCCATTTCTCTCATTACATCCATTAACCCCAATATCCCGCCATAAGCTGCTCCGTGATTGTTAGGGAGCCTTAATGATCTCTCTGCGTTCGGTTTCTTCTTGTCCTACTTCGTCCATTTCTACATCCTGACCACGCAGAGACTTCCAATGCTTTATTTCACGAATTATCCTCCAGTTTGTGTAATGATGTATTCAGATCTAGGAGAGCTTTGAAGAAGCTGGTCTTCCTAATGGCTGGGCCTCTAATAAATGGCATCGGCCCTCTTGGAAGTTACATGAACCCTGCGACCCTCTTAACTGTGTCACCGCTACTATGTAGCAAAGAGTCGGACTTCTTATGTATCGTTTATTAAGGTTGTATTGCTATTGGCTCGGCCCCTATGCAAGGGTCAGCAAGAAAGAATCAGATGATGGAAAGAAAAATTTGAAGGAATTCTTATCATTATTATCAAACTTTATTTATGTGTCAAGACATTGCTCAGCCCTGTACATTAAAAAGAGATTGCAAATGATTGAGTGGTAGGTCAAAGAGATTCATGTGTAATGTTTGGGAGATACCAGGAGGCTTGGTGGTTAAACTTCAACTTGTTGGCTTGGTGTTCGGGTTCAGTTCTGTACTGAATTCGACCTAAACATTGGTCATTAGTCCCAAAATATAGGCTAACATTGCTAATGTTTGGCGTTGGATTCTGCATGAAGCCGTTCACTATACCTGCCATTGATAGGTGTAGGGTATAGTTCCTAGGACCATATTATGACCAATAGATGTCATAGTCCATCACGTTCATTGGCTGAGCCATACCATGTTGTGGTGTTAGTCTAATTTGCCTCTGTCATCGACCTCAATATTACTCAAATTCATTTATAGAATAAATCTGAACATTGGAGACAATTTGGGTAAATTGTCAGAGAACCAAGGCAAATTTGCCAACGCTAGTGGCATGTGGGGCAGGACCACCATCAGAAATTTTTGAGCCTCGTACTAGGTAAGCTTTTTGGGCCCCTCTCTGTTTCCAAAAATTCCAGCTTTGCAAACGTCAAGATCTTTTCATCAGGGCCCAGTACAGAAGTACCAATCCTCCTCACCCACAATTGATCATCAATAAAATATTACAGCAAAATAATAAATATAAGTAGCCCCAGCAAGTAAAAAAGACAGATTTTGGAAACGCAAGACCTATGAAACCTTTTCATTCTGTTTCTGTGAGCTGTCAATTAGGTTTGTTCAATATATAAGAAAATGCCATGCTCAGAGCTTTCAGTTTTTCTATTTAGAAAAGTAATGGAAAGCCCAAACCAAGCCATGTGGTTCCTAAAAAGATAATAATGTGTCTTCACCACTTAGGGTTTCCTGTGCTACTTTTCACATTCTCTTTGCAGAGTTTCACAAATTGAGTCATCGAATGGCATGGAGGCTGTGGTTTAAATGTGCTGAGACAGACCTAATTCTTTTTCTAGTGTTCAGGTTCATTATAGAGAGATTCTACATTCTGCACAGATTGAAAATATAATACATTTCCACGGATTCAACAGTGCCAGAAAAGGGTCAAATGAATATAAAAATCTGGTCTGGTGATCTAAGGGGGTACAGAAGGGGATTTTAGATAAATAGGAAGTGGGGGACCCAAATGCACGACAGTTTCCTGTACCCCTGCCATTCTGCACCACAGAGAAGTTGAGGGCCTTGGACAATTGTCCAGTTTGTCCTAACTTAAAACCAGTAACTCTTTTTCTATTGTTTTCATATGTTAGGATTTGCAATCAACCAGTCAAGTCAATTACTGGACACACATAGAAGTATTAACAGAAGTTATTGATCCATTGATCAGTTCGTTTTTTGCTTGATTGTTGATCAGACTAAGACTACAAAAAATGTTTATAATTGATGGGAAATGCTACATTCCCAACTGGTTGATCAACTTGACTCTATCAAAAATATAAAATCTCTTCTTTATTGACTTGACAGTATGCTTTTCATATTTTATTCATATCCAGTTTCCTTTAAGGAAGGAAAACCCCCTCCTAGGTAAAATATATACATTGGCAAGACTTTAGAAGCTTCATTTCATTCCTTCTTATCTACAAGTCCATTCTAAAAGGAAGGCCGTGCCTTCAATACCAAGTGCTGATCGGTGCCGATCGAGTCTTCTGCATTCCTTTAGGTGACGGACCATGAACCTTACCCTAAGAAGGACGTTGGCAATAGAGGATCCTATTATAGGAGCAGGATATTACTCATGGAGTTCTATAAGGCTGTTTTCTATGTTAAGGGATTTCTGCTGTGCTAGACAATTTTAGAAAACCAGAGTGACTTAAGATCAAAATGTACACAAACGCGCCAAAACCTTGAAATCACCCACCTAATGTTGTATAGGTCCCTTTTGTGTTACCAAAACAGCTCTGATCTGTCAAAGCATGGCCTTCAGAAGACCTTGGAAGGTGTACTGTAGGAACTCCACCAAAGCAGGTTATTTTTTGAAGCACATGTACCAGCCAAAACTTAGATATCACCTGCCTTATGTTGTGTAGGTCCCCTTTGTGCTGCCAATACATTATTCATATGTTCAGGTTTGGAAAAGGTTCTGTAGTATCTGCATTAAGACATTAGTAGCAGATTTTAGAGTCACATTCCTTTACCAGCCGGACGTTTTCCCATAATGAATCCTGCTACCATCTCCTCCCTAGATGAATTATGTTCCATAACCCTGCCATGTTCATGATCTGAAATAAAATGTGATTCATCCAACCAAGCTACATACTTTTGTTACTATTGACAAGTTTTTGTGCTCACTTCATTGCTCCAGTCGTTGTGGATGGGCAGTGTTGCTTTTGAGACTCGTATCATAGTCAACATTAGGTTTTTGGAAGCAGAAGGGGTTACCAGCCAACCCCCATGTGTATCGCTGAGCCTCATATTCCATTTTCTAATTGCTTTTATTTGGTTAAGTTCTGATGCTCATACGTCCATTGTAGGCACTTTTGGTGGTGGGCAAGGATCAAGATGGGCATGCTGACTGGTCTGAGGCTACACATCAAGCCGTGTGTTTTGACAAGTTTTTTTTAGTAGTAGCTCCTCTTGCGGATTAGACTAGATGATTAACCTTCTCCCACTCATGCACATCAATGAGCTTTGGACATTCATGTCCCTGTTACTGGTTCATCAGCTGTCCTTCTTTGGACCAATTTTGGTAGATGCTAACCACTGCATACCACGAACATTGTGCAGGACCTAACATATTGGAGACGCTCTGACACAGTTGTCTAGCTATCATTATTAGTTTTTTCACCTAGGCCAGGTTTCTTATGGTGACAATAGTGGACAATGAGTACTGGGTGTTGCAATGGCCATTAAAAGCCCAGGAAATAAGGTGACAACACTGGATTTGTAAACTGCATGCAATGCCCATGTAGTAGAATAGACCAAGAAAATAGGCAAAATTAGGAGTCAGGGACCTTAAAACAGGTGGCACCTGAAAAAGGTCCTTCATAGCCACAGAATCACCAGGGATTATTTTATTAAAGGCCACAGATTTAAGATGAATTAATGGTGTTTGAGATATTTGTGATGAAATGAATAAAATTTGATATACCTTGCAGCACTCCATACCATATAACCTTTCCTGAATTCTCTCCTGGAAATTCCATTCACGAGCTAATCATTAGCCGTGAGCAGCGTACACATACACAAATAGCTGCTCCAGTTGCATTCTGTTTTAAGAGTTTTCCATTAAGCCATTCAAATGCAGATTCTCATTCCTACAATAAACACAAGTGAAGAGCATTATTACAATCCGTGGTTGATAGTAGTAAATAGGAGTTCGGATTTCTGAGAAATATGCCCTTGACTAGTTAACGGCCCCCTTCCTTCACATTTTTATTTAGTCTCCAGGTCTCTATGGAAACCTGCCGGTTCCCAGTAGCGTGCAGAAATAACCTACTGTGCCAGCCCGGTGCTAAGAACCAGACTAGTTCTATTTTTCCCACCGCAAGCTCTAAATATTTAAATATTTTGTACATGTTCTTGTATGTTTATATATGTTTTAAATACCTGTAGAGGAGGCCTATAACACTCTGATTTAGGGTGCTTTTGTTGCTAAAAAATGGATATCCTAAGCAGCTGAAAGATGGAATGGCTGCTATAATAATCTGTACTTAGTAATGTATACTTTGGTGACCTTTGGCTTTTCCTGTGGTCATCAAAGGTTTGATATGGTCTGTTACTTGGGTTTCTTTGCTTTGGCTGTGATGAAGGAAATGTTGACCTGGGTAGAATCCTAATTCCATCTAATGAAGCACCATTTAAGTCCAAATATTTAACCCAGTGGCTCCCAATAGTGTTGCTTGAATACTAGGTTCAAGCAAAGTATAGCCAAATATAGGCTGAAGCTGAACCAAAATTACCTTGCAGACTTCTTGATTGGGATGGCAAGCAACATTTGGGAGTCACTGTCTCAACTGTTTGTATATAATGTGTTGAATGACCGTTGTCAATAAAAATGGCAGTGAACATTGATTGGATGGTGGACATTGGGAGCGCAGGACTGTGACAACCCTTCACACCACCAGTTAATAGGAATGCACATATGGTGCGGAGTATTCATATAGGCTGGTGGTTTCAAGGAACGGTCTTAACCCTTAACTAAAGTTCCACTTCAAAAATATGGCATCAGGCGGGTCCTTATTGCAGAAAGTGCCAGGAGAGATCCCTTTGGTCCAGGTGAGTATCCACAGGGTTTGGTTTCGTTTTAATAGACGGAAGACAATTAAATTATTTGCAGCCCAATGTATACAAACATTGGTGGTGATGGTGGCTGTCAAATGTTGCTTTTCTTGTCCATCAAGATATTCATAACTGTTTCAATTGAGTAGAGAGCTATTGTCTACCTACCCCAGGTTTTGGGTGAAGGAAAGTTGCTTTACAAGTGGAAACATAAGTTGTCAACTTATGAGATTGCCAATATTCAATATATAATGCTACGGATGATGGGCAAGGACTGCAGACATACTGGCATTGATGCCACAGTTGTATTTGGAGACGTTCTGCAGAAGACATGAATAGGGAAAGGTACATCAAACTTTTAGTGATTGCTGCCATTAAAGCCTAATTCAAAATCACTAAAAAGTGGAGTGCAAAGACTGCAATGGAGTGGAACAAAGGGCAACATGCAACCTCTTGGTCACACCAAGAGCACCAAAGCTCTGGGGAGTACCCATGGTTAACAAAAAAAAAAAAATCACAAGGGCTACTTAGAAAACAATTTTGTTGTATAAGAGAATAACATAATAGAGTTAAAAAAATTGATTTAGAACACTGCTAATATGCATATTAGCAGCTCTGTCATCTTCAGAAACAAAGACAAAATTGTTAATAGGTTTCATTTGTCTAAACAGTTCTGCCATTAGAAGCTGCAGAAGCATTAAGAGTTTAAAATACTTTGGAGAGTAACCAGGAAATATTGTCCTCTACAGCCTGCATTCTAAACATCTTCCCATCTCATATAAACATCATTATTATCTAATAATATCCTACAGTAGAGTTTCCATAATTTTTAATATCCTATGCCCTTCCCCTAGTAAGGAGGTCACATAAAGGAATCGTGAAGGTATAAAACTTTGGAGAGTAAGAAAAAAAGTAATAATACGAGGCGTAGGGGTTGGGGTAGGTGGCTCCGTAGATGATTTGTATTCCTGCTTAACGCAATCTAGTTCACAGTGTCATTTTTCACACGGCTGTCAGTCTTCGAAATGGCTGGGGACCCTACAACAAGATATCAAACGCCAAAGCTTTTTGAGACCCTTCTTTTTTTTCTCTTGCTTTTTCCTTCCTTCGTCCACATTTTCAGCCATGTGATCTTTGAAATACGATTGAAATGAGAGGTGTATATTCATTTTTTTTTTCTCCGTCATGCCTCTTCGAACAACAGGAGTGATTTGTAAAGAATTTTTTGATAGGTATTGGTCCCGAGTGATCACGGAGACATCTGACAGATAATGTCCCTTATCTCATTCAGCCACGGACGCCTTTTACTGTCCCCGCAGTGCTCTGAATCATTTTTTTATTGGATGATCTGTCTGAATTTTTCCTCCGGCCTATGGTACATCAAACTGGTGCCAAATACATTTCACATCTCTCTGGCCCTCAGTAGTCTGTTATTGCCTTGTTGAGATGGCCAGGATCCAAGAAGCATTTTCTTGTCTTTGTGTAAAGTTTTGGAGCTCGCTGACACCGACTCTCTTGTTCCTCTGTGTTCTTGGCACCAAAATCCCCTTGTGCGGTTTGTAAAGTTTCTTGAACTTGGCTGGATGCTGGAAAGTTCTTTGATGACCTGTCTGAGTTTATTTACAACTGCAGGAGCTCTACTGCTTTCCACGGTCAATGGATTTGGTGGTCTCCTTAGAACAATAATTAAATTTTAAAAACTGTATATAATCTACATCAGCACAGACGATAACTTGCAAAGATTCCCAAGGCAAATCCAAGTTTTTATAACCTTGGAAATATTATAAACTGTAAATGTCTCTGTTATTTAGTATCAAGCTGTTTCAGCTGACTACTAGATGAAGTTATTATCTGGTTATGTTAAAGTGGATCTACAGCCAATAACTAAATCTCATTTGGGGGTTTAAGGCATTATTATAGTCAAACAATAAATTAATCACAATGAAGAATCTTGTTTAAGCTATTTAAGCACTTCCTATTATAGATTGACAAGGCTGTGCTCCTTAGAAATAAAAATAATATAAATTATTATACACACACACACAGTATAAATGGCATGTCTACTGTAAAGAATCCTAATAGCACTTATTATGATCACATGTTAAAAATTCAACACGTGTCAGGGATGAGAACCCTCCCTCCTTCCTTCATCAGGGCTTGAAAAATTGAACTTGAATGGTGTGTACATTTAATACATCAATTTAAAATGACATTTACCCGGAAGACATGAAGTTTCTTGTGTACCATCAGCACTCCTCTTTTTCTAGTTACCTTGTCAGCTGGATTCTGTTCCAGACGGCAGCTTATTTGCAGAGCACCCAGTAATCTGCAATTCTTGGGGTATACTATTAGCAAAAATACAACTATAGCTTTCACAGTCACTTTGCAGTCCCTAATCGTGCTTTCCCATTGACCAACATTGTATTGAGTGACTATCCAATAGACACCATGTATGCTCTAGTCACAATTTCTTATATAGAATATTGCATGATGAGTTCAGGCTTTTGAGGGAACCTTAAAAAAATCTAGAGATTGCCATTAGTGCGGTTTCAGACTTGCAGTAAGCCATGACGATCTGCCTCTAGATCAACCACAATCCCAATCTTTCACATTCAAGTGAATAGAAGCAGTTGGGAACCATTTTTGGATGCATCTGGTGCATCCAGTATCAGAATTCATCTTACCAAGGGTGGACAACTCCACAGGTCAGAAGTCACCTAAAGTTAATGGATTAGCAAAGCAGCCAGTCAACTAACATTTTCAGAAAGAGATCAGCAATGGCAGCTTCCATACCGCTTTCATAAAAGGATTATCCAACTTTCATTCAAAATAAATTGTGAATACGTGTTTATAATGTTTGTACGCTTGTTGAGTCAGATGTTCATACACAACCATCCAGCTACACCCCATCCTCAACAGGTTATTGTCAATTGATCATTTATATTCACCAGTCAATTATGCAGGTGCAAAGTCCCCCTCTTTTTGCTATTGTACCCTTACTAAAAGGATCAACTTGTGCCATTTTAAAGTAACACTTCATATACAATTACACCCTTTCCACATTGTTATATTTTTGTTTGCTCACCATTAACTAGCCTTACAATTCTTACCAGCCATCTTTACTTTATTTAAGTTACATTGCCGCTGGGGCAAATGTAGCCTCCACTTTTGTTTTCTCTTTCTTTCTATAAGTGAACTGCTGGATGTCAAAGTGCTCTATATTTAGTATACAGAATTTAGTATAAAGCATTGCTTTCATGTAACATGTCCCAACCAGCCGCTTGTACAATTAAGGCAATGATGGATGGGTAAGGTCCTCACAGCACAGCAGTAATTTAGGAGTGCACAGTGATACATGAGGGTGACCCAGTGTGAGCAGGGAAACACTTGCAGATGATAAAGTTGCCACACTGTTACTAGTCATTGGCTGAACTCAATAGGAGTTAGACAGGAAATGTGTTTTCTTCTTGTTTCCTGTGCAGCCTGCTTCCATTAACAGTCAAACAATGACTGAGCAAAATAAGTCATACTTCTTCATTCCTTCCTTTTCCTCCAGTGCATAAAACGAGCAGTTCCGTCACCAGCATAAAATTCTTTGTATTGGAAAATTTGAATAATTGCTCAGTCCAATGTCCTGTTCAGTGGCATTATATTGAAAACAGTTGCAGGTGTGTGATGTTCAGTATTGTTCTGTTCTTTTTTTTAATATGCCCTAAAATTATTCATTTATTCTGCTTGGGGCATTGTGAAGGGTCAGATGTTGCATGTAGTATTTGGGACAGCACAACGTGAGCCAAATGCACAAGCAAGTGCTCTTAGGGATTGAGTTTGGGGTGTTGGAGCTGCTGCTGCACTTTTATTGTGCACATTATAATGAGTTATATTTATACTGGTGCACTGCTGAAGGAGACCTCCACAGTTCATAATGTGCCACAACTTGCTAAACATTTACTTTGCTATCCCTGCGCAAAAGACAGGTTTGCGTTAAACAAAGGGGTACTCGCCTGGCCCCCATTACATCATGGACACCGCCATCTCTTTCCTTTTCTTCTGCATCCCAATCTTCGGCAGCTTTGATTGGCTAGGACGGGATGACTTTACCCTTGTGTATGCATGTGGTAGCTCATTCAGTCCCTGGTATCCTGGGAACAATGCCCATCTCAACAAAGTTTGACAGATAGGCAGGTAATAATATTTACTGCAATTTCCTGTCCCTTTCTGCCTGGTGCCAAAATTTTAATGTAGAACATGAACTAAACATATACTTAATCATTAAAAAAGCATATGGTCTTTACCAGGTTGTTTTCATTTCAAAAGACAAGATCACTCTTTTTTTATAATCTGAATTTTAATATAAAAGCTTCCTGTATTGGGGTGACTACGCACTGCCATTGTCTCCCAATTGCGCCAACCCCACAAGCAACTGTGATAACACAAGTTGGGTTGATGTGGTTCATCCATCAGTAAGCCAGTCCAGAGCAATGGTATGGATAGGTTGCTGGTGCATAGAGATGAGAAGTAAATGAAATAATCTGGATATGATCAGCAGAATTGAAATTGGAGAAAGGAAGGAAAAAGTGAAAACATTATGGAACGCAAATGTGGCAATGGCTTTTAATTTCGGCTCAAAGTTTGGGTTCGGGTACCCAAAATCGTAAAGTTCAGTACGGACCCGAACCTTACAGTTTGGGTTTGCTCAACACTACTTTTAATACCAGTGTCTTAGGAAACAAAATGGAATTCAGTTTAGTCAAAATTTTGAACATTGATCGTTTTTAAGCCTTCTTAAAGTTTAATCAGATTGTGCACAGTGCTTAATGTTGCTATAAGCAGCCGCAAATGTTATGTATAAATATATTTGTTCTATTCTGCTGTATACATACAGGATCTGTGGTCCTTAGTATTATATGTGATGCATTTGTTAGTAGCAATGTCCCTGGAAATGACTTTCAAATGTTGCCACTCTGGTTTTCCAGCTTTATGAAAGTTCCTTATTGTATCCAGCAGTCAGTGAATGTTTTTCCTTTCTCTGTTTGCTAAACTGATAATTCCTTGGCTGCACTCTGCACCTTTTCTGAGTCATCATGAGACAGAAGCCTGGATTAGTCATGACTTGTATGTGATTCCTCATACAGCTCAGAATATAATACAGCACAGAACATATTGTACCATTTATATGAAGAACCACAAATAAACTGTATAATCACTGCAGGCAAGCACCACCAAAATGTTATTGCTTTCCCTAAACCACTCTAAGAATGTGGTAAAATGTCCCAAAACTGGGTCACCTTATTAGAAGGGGATCCAAAGACCAAGGTGCAGAGGTACTGGGGGCGTTTATACTGTCATAGTTAGGAGCTGATGTGGTGAGGAGTCACCACACATAATATAACCTCATTTTATTTATTTAAATAATTTATTTAGAAATCACTGCATGCAAAACATAATATATACAATATATATCCAATGGGAAATAAATATAAGCCATTATGCCAAAATACACAGACATATTTTACAAACAAAAACTCTTATAACAAAAAACAAAAACTCTTATAACAAATGAAACAAAGTCAAGAAGCACTAGGACTTTTTTTCAGAAATCAGTCAGAACAACATAAAGGTGCATAAAGGACAGACTGAGAAAACTGTTCACCCTGAAAAGGGAAATACACAGAATAGAGACCTGATTATTATTAAACAGTATTTATATAGCACCAACACATTACGCAGTGGTGTACATTAAATAGGGGTTGCAAATGGCAGACAGATACAGACAGTGACACAGGAGGAGTGGACCCTGCCCCGAAGAGCTTACAATCTAAGAGGTGGGGGAAGTATCACACAATAGAAGGGGATTCAATGGATAGGTGGGAAGTAGTGAGGGTTTAGGAGACTATTTAATTTCTGAGAGTTGGGGCAGCTCTAGAAAAGTCTTAGAGCCATGTGTGTGAGGAGGTTATGAGTGAGGAAGTTAGTAGAAGGTCATTAGTAGAGAAGGAGAGGAGAGAAGAGAGCGTCTAGGGGAGTATTTTTCTATCAGGTTATAAAGGTAAGTGGGACAAGAATTGTGGAGGGATTTGAAGGCAATGCACAGGAACTTGAATTCTCAGGTGAAATGGAAGCCAATGAAGAGAACTACAAAGAGATGCAGCGAAAGAGGAGCGGAGGGAAGGATGGATGAGTCTGCAGCATTCATAATAGATTGTAGAGGAGAGAGTTGGGTTAGTGGAATACCAGATAAGGGAGGATGTTACAGTTCCTCCACACCTTTCATTTTTTTGCTTTTTTAGCAATCTTTCAAAAGCTTTGGGGAAGCCTTTAGGGCCCATTCACACCGCTTGCATTGGTTTGCATTGTTCCAATCAGCCCCAAAGCTTAGACAAAACAAGTGCATTCATTCCAACCGTGCCAGTTATCACCGATATGCTTAGGTTTGTGCAAGACTACAAGTTAATTATATGTCTGGAAATGCAACCTATTATTAATATTATCAAAGAGGATTAATATAGCTCCAACATATTACACAGCGGTGTACATTAAAACCTGTGGCGTGATTGTAGCATTTGGCCGTGTTTGCATTGACTTTAGGTTGTATAATGGCATTGTGTACAGCAAGATTGGAGTGGATTTGTAAAAGGAAATTTTAACTTCATTACTGAGAATGTTAAACATATATCTTGTCATTTAAATCTAGCCTCAGATTGCTTGCTATAAGCCTCAAGCAATGTTGATGCCTGCTAGCATTTTATTAAAGTGGCACTCCTATTTAGTTGGCACTCCTTCTCAAATTGGAGCAAGTGAAATGTAGTAAATTCTCTCTAAAAGTGTGTTGTTCTCACTGTGCTTATACAAGCTTAAACTCATGTATGTAAAGTGTTTCATTACCTGCACCATATAAAAAGATTATTCAGAGATTATGTGTGTGGCCAATGTCTGGCACTAAAGCTGCATACACACATGCAATAATTGTCGTTGGAAAGGATCTTTCACGATCCTTTGCAACGACTAAGGACCACATGATGCATGAACGAGCACTGTACATACAGAACCGTTGTGCTCTATGGAGAGGGGAGAACGACGGAGCAGCACCCCGCTGCGCCCTCTCCCCCTACGCTTTCATTACGATCGTTCGTCGCCCGTTGTCTGTGGATCCTCCAGGACGGTCGTTCGGACAATGGACACACACGCCAGATTCTCTTCCGATATCGGCCCTGAGCCAATTATCGGACATCACTTTAGGGGACATCACTAATTGTGCTGTATAGAAAGGCCAGGGGTACCTGGACAAAAGCTCAGTTGTGCAAGTGAAGTCACCATTTGAATATTAAAGATGAGAGGCATAAATAGCTACCATATGATGATAAACCTCCTATGGTATACCTACACCTCCTTAAGCATAAGTATCAAAAGTGTATGTAAAATGCCCAAGGAAAGTTTTTAGGGGTGCCAGGGTTACCATCCTGCAAGCATTTCACTGAGCAGGCGGGTAAATGGCCTCTCAACATGTCGGTACATGTACTGAGCCAAATATCTGAGCAGCATGAACTATTGTATCTCAACAATGAAACCTTAAAATAACTTCACCCCTTCTATAATTACTATATACAAAGCTCACAGTATATTAGTGTGATGGTCAGTGGGAAGAATTCCTCTTACATTGGGGGCCATTGGGAAGAATATTACCCTTACAGATAACCAAAAACATCATTGGGGTCACGTAGTCTGACCCAGGAGGTTCAACTGCTCATTGCTCAAGAAACCCCAAGCAACCTCTGGAGGAACCCTGGCTGAGACACACTCATCTAAATTCTATTGCTGAATCTTGCATTGCTCCCCCATTGTCCACTGGGACAGACATGGTACCTGGCAGGCAAAGAGGAAGACCATTCTAACTAGCTCTGCTTGTGTGACATTATCTACCAGACTTTTTTAAAAATACAAATAATTTGCTACTCCCATATTGTCCTGAAATTCAGCTTTCTAAATCTCTGAAAGGAATACAACAATACTATTAGCTCACTGCCCTCCATTGCTGCTGATTCTGCTTCTGGCCTGGAATAAGTTGCCCCAATAAAAATCCTATGGAGCAGATACCCTCAAAATAATACACGGGGACCAGAAAAAAAATTATAATTTCTGTAGGTCTTTTTTAACTGACCTGTACTGATTTGAAGTTCTGCTTTTAAGTAAAGTTGGCACACATAGCAAATCATTCTGGACGCTGACATTAGAATAGCTTGCTTCCGTTTTATCTACTGTGACTTCAAAAGCTTAAACAAAATTGTTTATATGATTTACGTATTATACTCTTGTGTTCATTTGTATTTACACTTTTGCTTGTGCATTGTTGACTTGCACTATCATGCGTGGTAATGATCAAATGCTGACAAAGGCACCTGCCCTTGACACATAACAAACATCCAAAAAACTTTGCAGTGTGCACGAGCCAAGTGTGTTTTTGTGCACATTAAGTGCATGCATATACCAAAGTAACACTTTATATAAACATATCTCTGAATGGCCATTTAACTTTCCCTTAGTAAGTCAGCTTTATACTCTAGATTGTGTGGCGAGGTTGTGAAATAGAGATGTGACTGATGAGGTAATACTCTATAAATAATGACTTTTTTTCTCGGGAACTGCATAGTTTTTAGGGATAGATCACACAGCAGAATTGCTTTCCAATGTCCTTACATAGAAATAAAATACCATGCTGTCTGATTCCTTTATTTTTATATTATATATCTTGTTATGAAAGTTCAGGCAAGCAAATCCATCCACATTGATGATTACCCCAAATATGGTGACCTTACCATCAGTTCCAGGGGCCACACATTCCCTTGTTCTTAAAGCCTGTGTTAGAAAGCTGAACTTGCAATTGGGAAGGTTCCTGTGTAATGGCTAGCCAAAAAACTGCGGGTTGCTTTCTTTAGAGGAAGTTTATTTTAGAGGTTAGCCAATATTTACTTCCCTTAATGTTTTATAGAACTGATAAAAAGTCAACCAAGGAATCACTTAGTGGAGCGGCCCCTTTAAAATCTCTTAGGTCATTGACATCACACTGGATAGGAATTACCCAAAAGAAGAAATCATATTGGATGTCACTGGGTGACCAAAGACTGTGAGCCTGATTTGTTATCCGGAGAAGATAAACTACTATAGGAGAACCTGGGTGATCCAGCAAACCAAAAATGTTTTCAGTCCTGGGCCAGATCCATTTTAGGTTTGCTGGATAACCCAGATTCGCCCAAATAAAGTCTATTTTCTCCAGCTTTGGAGAGCTTTAATAAATCAGGTTCTGTGTGTAAGCCGATATTATGATTTGATAGGTAGGATGTTGCTGTTTATCTGTTGCCTCCAGATTTCCTGGAGGAATCACATCCATCTGTTGCACTCTGGCTATGCTGTTTATTCCCAGGGGCCAGGGCTGGTAATGACAAAGGAGCACCAATCTAATTGCTGAGTGATTTAGGAGATTAGCTTAACCCATTATTCAGTATTGGTGCCTTAGAAATCTTTTTTTTAATGGAGTTGTGAGGGGTTAGAAAAGTAATAGAAAACATGAGACACGCCAGAGGTGAAAAGTTTTTGTTTTTGCTATTTGGGCCAGGGCTTCAACAGCTGGTCTACAAAGAGCCACGTATTTGTATTAGTGTAATGGAAGATCATTGAATTATGGAGTTTTCTGCTTGAATCAGTTGCTCTGGACACACATTATAGTAGTTGGCTGTTTTTGAAATTTTTTTTTTCTATTTGTCTCAAAGTGTGTTGGATAAAGTGATGAGATATTAGAATCTTGCCAGGTCTATTGCTGTCTCTATATACTGTAGAATCACTCTTTCTTTTTGACCTGCCGACCACCAAGATTTAAAAAGAAGGGTTATCTAGGAATGGATTTGGGGTGGGAGGGGTCTTCATTATTTTTGTTCTAGTGACAACTGTCTAAGAAGGGATTTTCCTCAGTTTGTAAAGTTGTCTGCTGACCATTCTTGTCCCAAAGGTGGTGACCATCAGAACAGGAACAGAGGTGGAAAACATACCTGATGAGCCCCGTGAGTTTCCCTCCTTTTCTTGTCCCAATGGTGGTGGGCAATGGGACAAGAAGAGGAAAGGAAAATAATTCCTGTTGACCCTGTAGAGATTCCCTTCTCTTCTTGTTCCAATGGTGGTGGTCACTGGAGCAAGAAGAGGAGAGGAATATTATGACCCTGGGGAGATTTCCATCCCTTCTTGTCTCAATGGCAGTGGCCACTAGGACAGAAAGACCTGATG
>NC_092871.1:6439814-6500324 GCF_032062135.1 Pyxicephalus adspersus | reverse complement strand
GAGGAATATAATGCCTGATGA
Source organism: Pyxicephalus adspersus (assembly GCF_032062135.1). Taxonomy (NCBI): domain Eukaryota; kingdom Metazoa; phylum Chordata; class Amphibia; order Anura; family Pyxicephalidae; genus Pyxicephalus; species Pyxicephalus adspersus. The sequence goes on along the minus strand of NC_092871.1, from coordinate 6,500,303 downwards.
CCTTGCAGAGATTCCTTTCCATTCTTGTCCCAATGGTGGTGGTCATATCGACAAGAAGAGGAGAGGAATATAATGTCTGGTTACCTTGGGGGCATTCCTTTCCCCTCTAGTCCCAATGATGGTGGCCACTAGGACGGAAGAGAGGAGCAATACAATGCCTGATGGCACTGAGGAGATTCCCTTCCATTCTTGTCCCCAATGATGGAAGTCACTAGGACAAAAAAGGGGAGAAATATGCCTGATGAGGCATCAGACATCAACAGACAACCTACCGAACCTTAAATGCTATTCTATTTAGGGGTGCCCCAAGCAGGACACCCCTGGCATACCTCCCCAATCTGCAGGCTCATTTTGTCCTGGTAATTATACCTGAAATAAAAAGACCTCAGGGTTACCAAAATCTGGGGTGTGCAGCTAAATGCTGTAGTCACCTGGCTGGAATGGGCTGTCGGAGTGGGGCAGCATGATGGGCTTGCACATTGGGCACTTCAGTTTTTCCTCCACTTCTTCCATAACTTCTTCCAAGCCCTGCTGTAAGCCAACCAATCTGCAGAAAGAGGAGAGACAGATCCAGCAACCTAATAATTGTCCACCAACTAACCTGGTCATTCATTGGTTGGGCCAGCATGGGTTAGCACAGAGTCAGGGAATTACCAGGACAGGAACGGAGGTACCCAAGCTGACCCCAGCACCGCAGTTGCCCCCTTATGCCAGGAAATTTGTTCTATTGATCTGTCTATCTATCCATTTCAATCCGAATCGGGAATGACTGACCTCTTGATTTGTGAAATAAAAGTAATAAAGCCGAGTGTATGAGTACAACAGCCAGGCAACTAACATTGTCAGAAGGAGGGGCCAGCAATGGCAGCTCACATTTCACCCATGACAGGTTCCCTTTAATAGCCGTTCATTGTAGGTCTGTACAATGCCAGCGATGTCCTAACTACTCGTTCAGTAATCTGTTTATTAGACGATCTGGAAGATTCTCTCACATGCCGTCCTCTGCCAGGGAGGTTTGCTGTTTACAGAAGTGCAGCTTGTGAAAATTGCCGCCTGTGCTTAATGCGTGATAAAACATAAATCGCAGCTGCTTTTCATTTCCAGGGAACACGGTGAACTTTTGTCCTGTCCAGCTCTGGGTCCGAGTGAATTCTTCTTAGAATTTCAGAATCATTTACTGATCATTTTTCTGCTATTAGAGGGAAAGTGAAAGACTGCAACAGACCCCCGGCTGCTGATTGGTGGGAGACCTTTTGGAGTCCCAATTGGTGTCATTACCATTGAGCTTGACCTCAAAGATCTTTTGTTTAATATCCACTGCAGCATTCATACACAGGACTGAGTGGACTGCAGATTCACCCATACAAATAAAAAAAAAAAATCAAATCACAGAATCATGTAACACAAGGCTGCAGACCTGCACAGAACACATAAATGTCAGATATATCTGAAGAATAAATAAATGGCTGTGAATATGAACTGCAGAAGAATGCAGAGGAAGGCACAGGGAGGCGTAAAGTGTGCAGCTACATGAGGGTCCCAAACCTTCTTTAGCCACAAGGGGGCCCTAAGTCAATTCGGGGGGGGGGGGGCTCAAGTCATTTTTGTACAGAGGCTTCTGTTGGCCACATCTGCCACTGGAAGTATGTAAAGCATGTGAAGAATGTATAGCTAATTTTATGCTGGTGGAGCAGCACAGGGTTTAAACTTTTTTTGCCATCTGTGTCCTGCTGGGAAGATTTTCCTTTACTTCCTGTCTTGGTGGCACAACAGGAAATCAGAGGAAATGCCCTCAAGATCACCAGGACAGAGAGAGGTTTATTTCTCAGACAGTAATAAATACCCAGCAGAGGGGCTACCCATCCCCTCTTCATTGTGCCTTTACATGGAAATATAAAACCCCTCGGGGGTGGGGCCACATGTGACCACTACATTAACCCTTTCCTGGCTGCAACATATTGTATAAATTGTCCCTTTCATAGGCCAACCATTATGTGACCGGCATTGTGTTTATATTGCTGAATATATTTTGTAACGTTGTTTCTTTTTATGTCTGATCCACGAAAGAATCTCTGAGATCATTTACAATAACATCATAATGTCACGTCAGGTGTCACACAAGCCATAAATCGCCGTTCTGGCACATTCTGACATTCCGCAGCCTTCTGCTTCATCATGCAGTATTAAATAACCCCGGACAATGCAGCAAACAATGAGTCACATGGTTCACAATTGAGGTAATTAAAAAAGACGCCAAATAATTGCAAACTCCTTTTGTTACAACCAAGCTAACTAAGCTGCTGTTACTAATCTGCATTTAGTAACTGTTATTATTCATTTCAGTGGCCAACACAATCAGTCAGTTATGGTGGGTGTAGTTGAATAATTTTCTGGCTTTTGGCTCTCTGGTATTTATTTAAAAGTTTTATATACTTTTTTTTTTACCTGGGACATGTTCCCACAAGCCCTTTGACACCACCAACAATTTTGATTTCACTGCTATGCTTGATATCTTTGAAATTAACTTGAAAGTTGTGAATTTAAAAGTACTTTTTTCTGACTAAATTAGATCAGACTTTTGGTAAACAATATGGTTTTTAAAGACTTTACTCTCCACTGTTGCCCTCTTGACACCCTATCCTTATCCCATAAACTTTAGGCATAATATTATGTACAAGGAGCTTTGAAGTCACTTGAAAATTAGGGCAGCTTTACAATTGTTTTCTGATTGATATTTTAAATTTGATTTAGAGAAAATCTACATACTTTTTTTCACTTGGGACATATTCCCACAGAGAGCCTTGCTGTAATCTGATCAAAAGGGGTCACATCTTTTTAATCAAATCACTCTTTAAAGAATTCACAGTCCTCCAACATTTTTAATTTTAAAGTTAGTAATTAAATTGTGGCCCTTTTAAAGAAAATCAGCCAGATCTGCACTCTTCATCATTTTTGTAACTTTATTGATGCATTGTCTTTTACTTGTTATGTAGAGAAAACTTTTCTAAGCATTTTCAGCCCACCCCAGCGGTCCAGTCATGTCTCCGCCTCCTATTTACCACTGGTCAATCATGAACTGCAGCTTGTGATGATGCTGTAGCTGTGGTTTGTGATTGGATGAGCTTAAATGGAGGTGGAGCCATCAAACTAGTGCCGTACCTGTAGTCAAAAAAATCTGAAAGTTCTGTAGCAGTACTATGCAGCCTTTGAGATGATATAATAATGCACAAAGCCATTTAATCTCAGAATGTTGGAGCTGGGCTTTCATTTATTATAACCAAAAAGCTTTGTTGTCAATGGGGGACTGACACAAGGATTACCTCTCTCTGGGCTTGTTGAAGGGACGACTTTATCTTTGTACATTGCCTGTCTTCCTGAATTTGGAGTTATATGCGATCTCCCCTTAATGGTTCATAGCTGTATCTGCTTTGTAAACACCTTCACTCCTATTGTATGATGTCCTCTGCTCGAATATGGTTCCAACTTTGCTTAAGGCTTTGTAATTGCTGTTTCATAATTGGTATGTCCCCTGACGAAGCCACGAAACGCGTAGGAATTTTTCCAAGTATCATTGAAATTTTGATCCTTGGGATATTTCTTATTGTCGTTGCTTTTTTTTGTTTTTTGCTTTCGTCATATTTCAGTGTTTTTTAAGGATGGTATTAATTAAATAAATACATGAGATTTCAATGCCACACAACTCCTTGCTCTCCAATCTAAGGAACATATCATTTCTTTTCTGTATTTTATGTGTTGAATGCTAGAAGGTGGCAATTTAAACACTTGGGTTACATGAATTGGGTAACATTTAGGCCTGTTTGTGTATCTGTTTTTTTTAATTTAAAATCATTGTCAATAGGTCACCTGAATTATAATACACTACAAATTATTAAAAACCACGCTGCCTTTCCAAACCTTAACATACCAATGCCAAGCAGAGGGGCCCCTATACCTTAATATAGCCCTATCAGAGCCTTTTCCAGTGTCTACATTTGTCTTAGTTGACCCTTTTACAGGAATGTAAGGAAAAGTAGTTAAAAAGGAAGCAAAATCCAGACATTAGATTGGGCGTGTCAAACTCAGGCCCAGGGGCCACATCTGGCCTGCACTGCAATTGTATTTGGCCCGCGAGAAAATACCAAATTTTTTTTAGGCCATGCATGCACCGCTAATACTACAAATCCCAAAATGCTCTGCTGCTGTGTCAATTAGGACTCCTCTGTTGACATTCATTAACGAACTTCCTCAATTGTAGATTTGTTTTTAATAAATATAAAGGTTGGCCCTCAACTTTGTCCAAACTTTTATTTTTGGCTCCCTGTGTATTTGTGTTTGACACCCGTGCTTTAGACACTCTGCCCCTTAATAATGAAACCAGTAAATAATCTTTTTCTTAGTTTGTTGTCCTTTGTTGTCCTACTGTGTACACAGACTCATCCCATGACAAGGAAACATCTGATGACAAATACATTATGTTTGATTGCAGCACACATGTGACCCCATGATATTTACTGAATATGTTATTATTTATTGATAGATTAGTGTTTGGATCAGTTATGGGGTTTAGTTTCAGTCAGAACCCCAGCAATGCAGCCATGGAATCACTGACATAAAAGACTTTTATCCAATGATATGTAGTCAAACTTTTAGGGGGTGCAATCTTTATGTAAGAGTTCAATCTCTATGACATTACATTACTCAGCACTGTACAAAGTCCATAGTCGTGTCATAATCTGTCTCTTAAAGGGACTCACAATCTAATGTCCCTACCATATACTGTAACCTCCTCCTCTCTGGTATTCCATTAACCCAACTCTCTCCTCTGCAATCAATTATGAATGCTGCGGCCAGACTCATCCATCCTTCCCACCTAACTAACCACCCACCTGATACACAGCCTTCCAACCTCTCCTCTTCTGCTGCCTCTCTTTGTAATTCTCTTCATTGGCTTCCATTTTCACCTTGGAATCAAACTTACCTTTCTGACCTGATAGAAAAATACCCCCTAGCCGCTCTCTTTGCTCCTCCACTGACCTACTAATGACTTCCTCACTTATAACCTCATCACACGCACGGCTCCAGGACTTTTCTAGAGCTGCCCCGACTCTCTGGAATTGTCTTCCTATTCGGGTTGCTCCTACTTTCTGCACATTTAACCCCCCCCTAGCGATAATCCTCAGTCAGACTTTTGGTACCTAAAAGTAGGATTAAAACCCTCTTATCTTGTTCTGTCGCTGTCTCCCGGCATCCTGCTGGACCCCAGGTCCTGGGGTCACATCTGCCTCCTCCAATCCCCAGCCGCGAAGTGCAGATTCGATCTACGGGGTTTCCCGGTGACGTCGGTACATGCGTCGGTGCAGCCCAGACTTAGTGGTGGGAAATTCAAATCATTTTGTATTGGATTCAATACTAAATAGCTGTATTGAGTCCAATACAAAAGAAATATGCATATATTATATATATTTTTATATTATATATATATTATATGCTACTATACAGTTACATCACATGTTTAAATATTTTTTATATATTTTTTTTTACAGATTTTTGTGTTTTGTTACTTAAAGTTTATTATTAAATTTAATAAATATCAATGCCTACGAATGGCAGCCTACAATAAAAAGTAAGTTTCCATGCAAAAAAATTGGAAATTTGGACTGAATTAGACCACTAGGGAGGTTAAAAGAGCCCTCAAAACCCAACGCTTCAACTTCACTTACTCGTCTTCTTCTGTCCATTAACACCATTCCATATCCCCCCTCCTATTGTGTGATACTTCCCCCACTTCCTAGATTGTAAGCTCTTCGGGGCAGGGTCCTCTCCTCCTCCTCCTACATAAACTAAAACTGAATATTTTAAATCCTTCACAGCTTTTGCTGAACATTCATCTGATTGCTTTTCCTTGGTTTTTGTTTCCCTTTTACTAAGTCATTCAGATCAGTATTGTGATTTGTATAAACCCCGGCACAAGTTGGGACTTACCACCCAAAATCCCCACCGTCGTGTGTAGTTTCTGCAAATAGCCATAAGGATTCTTTGTCATGATACCGTGAATGCATTCTTCCCATAAATTCCGGGAAAGCCTCCTGTAACTGTATTATGGCTGTGAATGCTGCACACAATGCGATGGGTAGTTGTGGCTTTAAAGGATTTCTTTTCCACTTTGTAGATTTCTGACTTGACAAGTAAGCAGCGTTGTCATAGATTCTGTATAACCATGACTTTTATGGACACTGGACACCCATAAAGCATCCAAAGACAGTTATTTCACTTGAAATTCCAGAGAAGGTTTATAGCTTCACTACAAGGACTGACAAAGGTAGGGAGGGTGGGGGGTCATCCAGGAACCAGGAAAGAACTGAAGTGTTACCGCAAAAAATCTTTATATTCTATATATAAATGTGACTTTAAACACTGAATGGGTATTCAAGATAGGATAGATTAGGAAGATTGAATTGGGCAAATTTTATTGGACCATTAGGTGGGCATTCTTTGTGGATTCTATGTAAAAGTAAAATAGTCCATAAGACCTCATTACCTGTTCATTAAATGGCAGGCATTTGTAGGATGTAATGTAACAAGCATACAGGGCCCAATGGCTATCAAATTCAATAAAGACTTCATCTGTTGATTAGCAAGAGTATGGAGGTTATGGGACAAGTTATCTGTCCTCTGTAATGTCATTGCCCAAATAACGGCAGAAGTACCCCATAATCCCAAGAACCACCATTTAATCTTTAAAATTGATATCTTCATTTAGAAAGGGTTGACTAGATAAGCATAGCTTTATTTAAGGGTTTAAGGGGCCTTTCTCCACCTGGAAATAATATTTACCGTAGATTATGGGGAACTCCTGCTGAAATCAGTTGTTTGGGGTCTACATAGAGAAAAAGCCTCCTAAATTGGTGACCAAAGAAGGAATATCCCCCTATAGTGGTGACCAGAATACCACCCTTATACACATCTAAAAACTTAATTAGAGCCCTGTCTGCTGGCTATACCAATTGGTTTTCTAAGGGTACATTTTTTGATCCACCTAAACAACCCAACCAGTTACCAAAACTACTAATTTTGCAACTGAAGCAGCAACAATTCTTTACTTTCTTGTCCCTGATAACTATGCCAGCATCTCTGTTCCTCACTAACAAGTACATTTTGTAATATGAACATTCCTTACCAATAAACCAACAAACACATAATGACAAGTACGTATCACTATCAGCCTTTCTCAAGAACATTACACTTCTTTCTAGTGTCAACCCAAAAACTTGGCAGAGGGTTGGAGACAGTTGAGGACCTCTCAGCCTTTGATGTTTTGATCACTGGTGATCTGTGAGTAAAACTCCTTATTGTCCCTGCTAAAAGAGTTAAAGTGGAGCTCCAGCCTTCCCTTCAGCCTTGCTCAGTTGTACTGGCTCCACTCCTGGCCTGAGATTGCTTACTCTGATTTGACTGCACACTGTGAGCTTGTCATGGGAGTGCTAGAAGCTGCAGATAGAGTCTGTCTTAGTTTCTGACTGGTGCAAACTATCCCTAATTGCCCCATTCTTTCATTGAATTTCAGTTCTTTCAATCACGGAGGCTCAGTATTACATGTGGAAATTACTTAGAGATGTCTACATGCAGCTTATCTATAGAAGCTCTGCTCCAGACTAACACCCACCCAACAATCATTCTAATATTTGCATACTGCTTGCTCACCACTGAGAGTTATTGTCACAGGTTGGCTTCCCCAGGCAGGTGACACAGGAGTACCTGGGGCACAAATACTAAGTGACCCCCTGGTCTTCACCAACCCGCAAGGAGTAATGGGGCATTGACTCTAGTGGCCACTGGACTACTTTGCTGCAAGATGGTCATCATGTCGCAGCTCTCTGGCTCTCTCCACCAGAGGGTGACAGGGATCAGATGACTTCAGCGTTGGAAAACCTATCAGACTGAATCACAGCGAGTCGAGGCGAGGTAGCTAAACAGGCCAAGGTCGAGGCAGGCAGTAGACAAGGCAATGTCAGGTAACAGGTCTAGGACCAGGCAGGCATAGAGGCAGGAAATGCACTGAGGATCCCACAACCTCTCCAGTCTCAAACTGATAAAGGTTTAAAAGGGCCCAGCAGCCAATGGCAAGACAGTATTGGACAATCTAGACAATCAAGAATCCCCTTCAGCTGTGCACAGCCCCAGTTTCTGTGCAGGGGATGCCGAGAACCGCAAAAATTATTGGCTAAAAGGAGGCAGGTGACACTGCGGCTTGCTGAGCAGATGATCTGTGGGCGAAGTGGTAACAGCTCTTGAGCGGACCACTGAGGCTAGGTGCTCTGATGTTTTCAAGAAGCTATGTACAGTAATCTGCTGGCTTCCCACATCAAGAAATGCATAGAGAACCAGTAAGAAAAACCTGTATCTAATGTCACTGGAAAAGGGGAACTCTTTCAATGAAGACATCTGTTCTGGTGAGAGCTGTGAGAGGAAAATGCTTCTCACTTTGAAACATTTGATTCCTAATGCTTTTAGGAAATGAAATGAATGAAACATTCCTAAATAAGTTCTTTTAGCAAAAAGACTAAACTGCTTCCACCTGCTTTATGAGCTGTGAACCACACTTGCAGCAAAGACCTTTTTGGTGTCTTCTACTAAAGAGCCAATGGTGGCCACCTGCCCCGTGGCTCCAACCAGGCAAAATGACACGAACAACTGAGGTTCCAATTCTTTCCTTTATCCAGCACAAAAATAAATGTGGTTATGCATACACTTTAATTTTCCTGTTTATTTGTATATTTTAATTTTTACGAGCTGTCCACGGCATTATCAGAGATCTTATTTCCATGCGTTCTGCGTCTGACACAAGGGAGACCTCTCTATATTCTCAGATTCATAGTACGCCCTACCGAGATTAGAAACTTTTTATTCATAATTGCCGTCTTTGAACATCAAACAAGGCTCTGAGAATACGTTTGAGCTGTAACCAAAGGAGCTTGTTTACGCCCGTTGAAAGAGCCCGGCAAGTGCATGTCTACTGAGTGTTCTTGAAGCAAAGCTCCAACTTCTTCATGTTATTTTTCATTTCATCTTCTTTTAAGATTAGGGCTTTCCTTCACACCCACCTTACCCTCCTGCTGATGATCTCGGGAGATGGATCTGAAACGTTACAGATCTCAGATGGAAAAGTATTGTGGGTCTGGTGTTAGTTCTGCCAGTAGATAACTTTTTCCTGTGATGTATTAATTACTCTGGGTTAGCTTCGGCAAGGTAGAAGGTCTTTAAGGTCCATGCGACTTAAAAGAGACATTTTAGTTACAGATTTAGTCAAGTTGGCCTCTTTATATCTAGTAATCAGATCTGCTTTCCATAGTCTGTGCTACTCTTTGCAACCACTGTAAAACCACTGGAAATATTTGAGCCTGATGTAATAGAGCTGTCCAAGACTGGAAAAGATAGACAATCACTTGGAACTTGGATGATCCAACAAACCTGAGATGCTACTGGTCGAGCATTGAAAACACTTGCTAACTTTTTAGGAAACTTTTTAGGAAAACCAAACCAAGGTGCCTGGCTCTCCCAGGTTCTCCAATGATAGTCTTTCTTTCCCAGCCTTGGAGAATTCTACCTAAAATTTAGCTACAACTGGTGTATGTTATTCCACAACTGGGGAACTCATATGCTGAGGTCTCATACCCAAGAAAGCAACCCACATCCACATTGATTAACATTTTCACTCATAACTTTCAATAATGTGTGGGTTTAGGCAAAGATAGTGTTGCTGTGGAATTGCTTTACCCCAATCCACAGATTTTAGGCTCTTTAGGGATTCCTCTCTGTCCCGTCTGTTGTTGGTGCCAGTTGGTGTCAGAGCCTAAAGGTAATGATCATGCCATCCCTTCCAACAAATGACAGCAATCAAGCCTAGATATTGACTGCTAGACCCAAGCATTGTCACATGGACAACAAGCGCCCCCATACCCGCATGCTCAGTGGTATGTTGTGCCAGAGAGATGAGTATAATGGTGTTGGACAAGGTGTAGGGATGCTTTTCACAGCCACTGATGGGTAACATGACCAGTTCCCCCTTCACCAACAATACACATCTAGGTAAAAAAAAACACATGCTAACGTGTGTGTTGACATCACGGACAATAAAAATGGGTCTTTAGAGCTCACAAAGAACATCCTAACAGCTAAAGCCAGCAAGAATATTTACCAACACAGGCAGCAATAATTTATAATAATATAATCAAAACATAATCATTATCGTTACATCTTTAAAAAAGAAAAGTTTCTTGAGTAATTTAGGTGAATCTATATTTTAATAAAAAAATAATGAGCTGCAATAAAAAGAACCTGTTCTCTTTGGAAAATAATAAAACCACCTTATAGAAAAAATATTGTGTAATAATTACTTTCATTACATTACTATATTATTTTACATTCTTTTTTATGTGTTCCATATTTACCTGCACACCAAACTGTCCAGCAACAGTGATAGTTAGAGGAGTTGGGGTAAATAACATAACTGCTGGGGTGCTAACATTGGGCATCTTTATTCATATAGTGTATTTGTTATTTCCAAAACTAGATCCTAAAACTGCCTAATATTAAAGTTTACTTGAATTAAGTTTTGACTTTTCAAAGTCAATTTTAGCTACAGTAAGTCTAACTAAGATTATCCAGGGGTAACAATGCTGCTTTGCAATTTGCGTTAAAAGAAGTGGAACAATAATAGATGTTCTGATGGGATCAACAGGTATAAATTTGTGTTTTAGGGGGAACTATTTTAGTTAATATTATAGTCTACCATAAGGTTCATTTAGATCTTTGCTCTCTAACCCCCCAAAAATTATAGCTAATCATCAATATATTTCCATTTTTTTTTTCTTATTGGTCCAGTCAAAGTTTAATGCTTGCGCTAATTTTTTTTAAATGTCACTGAGCATTGTGTCAATGATACAATGTATCGGCAAGAAGCGTTGCTTGCATTCTTCCGGCATTCTGTCATATGGGAACTACTTGTGCCTGGGGCTCCACACCCACTTCACATAAACAAGTATTTCCTGTTTCATTAAGGAACAAGTCGCAGAGGATACTGTATGATCTCAGCTTTGAGAAATAAAACTTTTAACATAGCCACTAACACAAACCCAACAAAACATTTCAAGGTTTCATTTACTGAAGCAGAGCAAATTAAACACATTTGCTGCAATCTTATTTGACATTTAAACTTTTCATGTCATTGCAAATGTTTTTTAAATCTGCAGTTCATTTAAATAACCATAGTTCAGGTTCTTCCTGTTATGGTGTGACTACTGTTTTTGTGTTGTACTCCTTGTGTGGTCACCCTATGTGCATGCCCTTGTTGGAAACTATTGACCCACCAATACTTCACAGGCAACTTTGCCATTGCATCAGAAGGCCAGTTCTAAGCAAAATTGTCCAGCTGACACAGGAACATCTGGTTGTAGGCAGGAATAGCTGCAAAAATCTAGCAGTGCTGCAAAATATGGTCAAAACTTTGAATTAGTATTTTAAAAAATATTAGTTCTCTATGATACACAGTAGGCCTGAACTGTTAAAGCTCTCCAAGACTGGAGAAGATAGTCTATCATGGGAGAACCAGGTGGTCCAGCAGACCTGGAATTAAGAGTGTTATAAGTTCAGAAAGTTAGGTAACATAGACATATATTTTAATTGTTTTCTCTCTATCCAATGAAAGGCCAGAGTTAGGTTTTGCAAAATGGTATAAACTTTCTGATAGTTTTTTGAAAAGTTTTCTATTCTTCCTAGCATCATGTTGACTTTGTCAATTTTCATCAGCCTCATCATGGCATAATTGTTTTTGTCTTCGAGACGCACACGTTCGCTGTTTTTGAATATATTATTATGAGTCGTAAAATAAAATCTAAAAATCAGAGGCAGCTGCTCATTAGTTTGGCTTATCGATGGAGCTTTTTATACCTCATAGGAAGGGGCATTCGGTCTTGTTTGGAAAATACATCTGAGGCTCTATTCCTCCGGGGGACGTGCAGTTGGTGATAAATATCGCTATTAGCGGCAATAACACAGGTGTCTGTAGAGCCTACTGGAAGCTGCCTACAAGTCACACTACAGCAAGTTTACTATGTGAAGATGGAAAATGGTTCAGCAAACCAATTTTCTTCTATAATCGGTTATAATTGAAATGCTCAGAACATCAGCCAATGAATGTATAATAGTTGTTCATAATTAGACTCCTGATAAGTGATTCATCTGGAGTTCCACTCTAAGCTAAATGGATTCGGTATTATTACTAGATTCTAAATTTAAACCCTGTAATGGTGACTAGGGTTGAGGTTTGGATTCCGGTCCATAGCAAAACAGACCCAAATGTCAATGATTCAGTTCTAAAAGTTCCAAAAAATCATTAGCTCATTGGTAAAGTAACCAGCCAATGGGAAGGTGGTCTGCTGTTTATATTGGCAATAAGCTTGATGTTTGCCCTGCCGCTTGTTTAGATACATGGTGAGAACCATTCACATTGGCTGGAGGTTGTCAGGAGGTATTCCCCAGAAAATGTTCACATCTTAAGGTACGTATGGTTCGTGCTCAACACAGTGAACAGTGAAGGTCCAAGCAAACCCGGAATAAAAAAGTTAGAGGTTGGGATTGCAAGGTTGGAGAGCTGTAATTCTGTTGGAGCCTGTCCCCATTGGCATTTTACTTTTAAAAACATTCAGAATTAATTGATAGGTGCATCTGATCTGCTTTGCTTTGACATGGACTTGTATAGAAATACAAAACCCAAATGAGGTGAGCGAAAGTCCATCAACACAGGCCTATTGGGTTATTGTTTAGAGTAGTGTAGATGATCCATGTCTTGGTGTAGCTGTTAGGATTAAAGGAAGGGTTAGTACGAGTGTTAGAGTTGAGTCTACAGAGAGGATTATTGGGGCTGTTAGGATTGGGTTTAGGGTGATGGTTTAGGTTGCATTGGTTTGCATTGTTGGAAAGGTTAGTGGACATTTAGGTTTAGGTTACATTGAGGAATAAAGTAATAATCATGGTAAGTAGTATCGTAATATATAGGGTTTGGAGTCAGAGGGAGAGACAGTGGGATGGTTCAGGTGAACAAGAAGGTTAATGAGATAGTAAGGGTTACATTTGGATTTCCAGAGAGAGCTATTGACAATTTTAGGGCTAGAGTTGAGGGCAATGTGTGGGTTATTGTGATGATAATGGTTACAAGGGGGCTTGGTGTAATGATTGGGGTTGGAGTTGAGGGTAAGGCATGGGCTATTTTGATGATTAGGGTTATGGGAAGGTTAGGGGACATTTAGAATTTAGACTGGGTTTGCACCAAGGATTAAAGTAACCATTACAGGGAGTATTGTAAAGTTAGGTTTAGGGTCACAGGGAGAGACAGTGGGATGGTTCAGGTGAACAAGAAGGTTAATGAGATTTTAAGGGTTAGATTCAACATTCCAGACAGAATTATTGACAATGTTAAGGTTAGAGTTGAGAGCAATCCATGAGTTATTGTAATGATTAGGGTGACAAGGAGGGTTTGTGTAATGGATGGGGTTAGAGATAAAGTTACAGGGTGGGTAATTATGATGGTTAAAATTACAGTTCAAGTAATAAAGAAATGGTATTGCAGTAAGGTTTGGTGTATAGTTGGGGGACATATGATGGATTTAAGGGTTAGAGTAACTGTTAAGGTTACAAGGAGGTTTATAGTTGGAATTTCAGTGACAGGGTATTGGTAAGGGTTGGAGTTACAACAATGGTTAGAGTGGAGGTTTGGAACACAAGGAGGTTTAATGTAATGGATGGGGTTACAGTTGGGTGGAATGGTTTAAGGTTTGACATTATTCTCGATCAGGAGATCTGTGCAGAAAACCACCAGCTCCTGGCACGGTAGGCCCCTCAATCTGTTGAGACACCAGAAGCCCAATCGTGCTTACAGATGCTGCTCATCTTCCATTACTGTTATTGTATAAACACTGACTGAGAATGTTTAGAAGCCCACATGTTTCCAGGCAGAGACAATTTGTAATGTATACATTACCATGCATTCCTCATTCTTGCATTCCGAAATCTACATCAGCACCTCGCAGCTCTCGCAGCAGTCAGCTTATCACCTCCTTTAAATATTACAGTTGTCTCTCTCATAAAAAGATAAAGGTGCACAATTATCTCGTATTCCCTGGTGGATACTGAAGACAGTGGCACCACCTGAGCCTCCCTGAACCAGCGGCAAGAAAGGAGAGCTACAGTTGTTTATGTAGCTAAGAAATATTTCACAGCTGACAAAATATTCCCAGGCCTGAAATATCACCTCTGATTTCATGCGGCTTACTCCAGGCAGCATTTCATTTCTCCTGTCAGTGGAAAGTAGAACATCTACGAAGGGAATAAAACTATGAGGGTGCTGTGGAGGTTCGGCAAGAATGGAAAATTCGGAGAAGTTAACTAATGATGACAAATTGAAAGGCCTGGTCATACAAAGTAACATTATAATTGATGGGACCATGCTGGCTTTTTGTGTCTTGTGAATAGTCATTGATGAGATGTCCCAATTATGGATATGTTAAAGAGATTGGCACTAAGGCAATTCTAACACTGTTTACGGTAATACTAATCCTCTAACTAACTTTATTGGAAACTTCAAACTAGTGCTCTCTATACCAGCAATTCTAGACCTTTTTTACATGAGGGATCCCTTAAAAAAACATTCAGATCTTCAGGGAACCTATTTTACAATTATTATTATTTTATATTCATAAATCACAGTATATTTCCATGGTGGCTAGTGGGAAGAAAATATGCAGTAAATGCACATAGCCAGCTATAAGAGCGTGGACCAGTATCTAAATCAGTGTTTCCTAACTTTTTTAGGTTTTTGTGGGTCTACAGAGACCCCTACTATAAATACTATATCCATGGCTCACAGTACATTAGTGTGACCAGTAATGCCCCCACACTACATTGCCGGGTTGGGAATATTATCCCCTTTACAGATAGCCAAATAGATAATTGGCGTCAGATAAACTGACTTTGAGAGGTACAAATTGCTCATTGCTCAAAGAAACCCCTAGCAACCTCCGGAGAAATCCTAAGGTCCACAGAACCCTGGTTCAGAAACGCTGCTCTATACCCTAAAGCCCTGTACAGGTTTTGTATAGATGTCAGATTACAAGTGCTGGAAATTATTTTTCTTGATCATTTCCAGTGACTAATGAACGAATGAGCACTGTTCATGTAGCTCCTTTATGTTCTGTGGAATGGAGAGGAGAGAGATCAAGTGAACGGTACCCAACTGTGCTCTCCTACTTAAAAGAAACTTTTTAAAAAGTAGCGGCCTTTCCCAAAACTTTTGATACAAGTTTGGAAGCTCACAATTGTCTAAAATGTCTTTGCAGGCTGTAATATAAACAATACCCTTCACTGGAAACACCTAAACCCAATCATGTCCAAATAATTTGGTCCTGGTGTAAGTGTGATGATTGGGTCCCGACAAACTTTGGCAATAAACTTTAAAAAAAAATGTGGAACTTTTGTTAAAATCTAATCTACTGTGCTATAAACAAGCATTTGCTTCTTATAAAATGACCAATCCAACACATAATATGCTAAAAATGCTCAAAAACCAGTCATTCTACATACATCATCATACATATCAGAGGGAGTTCATAAAGTATCTGACCTCACCCTCATTTGCATCCTGACTTTAAATTGAATTTGTAACTAAAGCAAATCATAGCATTCTGAACATGGATTATAAACTAATATTTTCCCCCACTAAATTTGAAAACGTTTAGCTTAGGTCAGCAGCAAATAATCCAATAAAAGTATATTTCAGTGTTCCCTATAGGATTAAAAACTAAGTAACAAGTTTAAGCTGCTGTATTCAGGTAACTCCAATTCATTAACCACCACTTTCACAGCGCTGTAATTCAAACCTGTGTATCTATAAATCCTTATTCCTACACCTTGATGATAACTTATAAATCAGTGCATAAAATCTTAATACATTCCAAAGCAATAATAATTCAAACAGATATGATATTTGTAGCAAGGTCACAATGTCCATTTATTTAAATGGTGATCCCAAGGTGATTAGTTTCAGATTTAAACTCCCTTGATCATACCTGATCTTACCAGATAACACGGAATCATTTTATTAGATCATATGCTTTACAATTACCAGTAGTAACAATTCTTTTCTTCAATACCACCTTGCCATTCATTTTGCAGATCTATCAAGGGAAAAATACTCAATGTTTTATTTAAAACAAGTGAAAAATGCATTCTTTATAGTTTTGCTTCCAGCGCTCAGTATGAAGTCTTAGAGTTCTCCTCCCATTCATCCAAGTGCATGAGTACAGGGGGTCGTGTCACCAGGCTCCACCTGATGTGACCATTTTATACTGAAATATTTGCAGAATGAATAATACAGTGGGATTAAGAAGTAAATTGTAACTACCAGAAATCATAGTAGGGAGCATACACAACACGTGTGATTAGACCCTTGGTGGTGGCTCTTCATTGTCATTATTGGGTAGCCAGTCCTGCACAATAGTGCTACCAACACAGAAAGTGACTGCAAGAGAATGGCAGCACTGAGATATAGTTATAGTTATGGTTATAGTTATGGTTCAGATCTACCTAAAAGAGAACCTGTAACTATCCCAATACTAAGCAAGGAAACCAGTTTTCTTCATAGCACTCTTTCATCCATTACTGCCCCTCATCCACCATGAGCACTTTCCAGTTTGGTGTAACTTTTTATCACTTGCATTATATAGTAGAGAGAGCAGAAGTAGCCTACCTACCCATGTATGGGTTTTGACAGAAAGTCATTGATGCACAGGAACTTTAGGGCTGTGGAGGATAACTGGGTAAATATATCCAAAAAGGTTTTGACAGGTAGTCATTTTATGATCTTCTATAGTAAAAGGAAAAAGAGTGAAATTTCCAAATAAAGGTGTGAAAACCTTCTATAATTGAAACAATCTATCTCTGACATGATTGCACAACGGACGTCTTAAGAGACTGCATTATCGTGCTGTTTTTGTTAATTTTTAGTTGACTGTGATAATTAGACCTTAATTTTCATTTACTAATGATATTTGCATTGTAATTAGATACAGCGTTATTGAGGTTAGAACTAAATTGCACCACGTCTAGGGGACCTTCTGCGGGCTGCGAACATCAGTGTGAGATGCCGGTTAATACAACCGAGATTACATTAAATTCTAAAGTTTTAAATGCAAATGTAATTTCAAATCACTGCCGAGAAATTAGGGCAGGAAACTTCTCAATTACTTTTTGTATTGACCCACTTTACCCACGAAATACTACACAATTGGTAATGTGATCAAATGTAGCTGGAAAGATATTAAAAAAAGAGAAAAGAGATGACTGATTTGCCAATCTTTCACTATTTTTCTTTGCTAGGTAACTGTGGGGTACCAGTGTTTGTTGAGCATCAATGCTTACCCAGATGCCCATTCCCCAATCTAACGCCATACTTCTGATCTTTAGACATATCTCTGCACAGCCTCAGGAGGCTGGTACCACCATCTCTATATGCCCCCCAGGGCTTAGGTAACAATGAAGGATGTCTGGGGTGGTGCAAAGATTGATGAAGATCAAAGTCAAAGAGAGGATGGAGTCAAAGGTCATGCACAAGAATCATTTAGCCAGGCAAAGTATGGTGGTCAGATGGGGCAACTTTGGCAACAGAACCCCCCCCCCCCCCCCAGCAGTTTAAGAACAAATGCTAGCATAGCAAGGAAGTTTAAGTCTGGTAGAGATTTTATTTGTCCGCTGGTCAATCATGGGTCAAGGATGTCCCAAGAGTAAGATCAGAGGTCATATCCTAGAGATGTTTAATTGGCCATGGATTCAAAAGACAATTCATACCCTAGCATGTATGACCCTACCACGTCCATCAGACAGTATAGTGTTATTCCAATTCCCAATCCCATATTACGTTGACAGCCTAGTAGATCTGGAATGAAACCTTGAATGGAATGTAATAAAACAAGCTTAAAAACAAGTGCTGGTAATCAAGGATTGAGCTTTAATTAAATGGCCTGAAACCAATTAACACAAATACGTTCTAACTAAATATAGTAACAATGTCTTGGTTTAAATCAAAGCTTTCCTTGCAGAACCCATCTACAGAATTAAAAAAATGCTAACCCCCCAAAAAAACCCTACAAAATATAGAAAAAAAAGTCACATTCTACCAATTTACTGGTAGGCACGAGCCACGTCATTGGGGTTTACTACTGGGGATTCCAAATCTCATGAGAGGATGTACCAGGCACTGTGAAGAACTCATTCTCTTTGGATTTAGGATCATGGGTTTTTCCTGAATCCTGAAATTGGACCTACTGAAGTTACCTGCCTGGGAAAGACAACACCCTGGAAGCAGTGACATAAAGTACTTTTTACATTTTTGTATTTTCATCTGGGGTGGTCTGCAGGGTCTGCTTTAACCTATCCAGAATCTATATTACAAAAAAAGCATCCATTGTGGATAGGCCAAGCAAATAACACATTAGTAAGGTTAGAGGATACAACTAATTGACAATGTTCCTTAATATCCCATGGGTACTTGGCTACAAAACAACTCCATTTACCATGTTGCCTTGGAAAATGACTAATGTAATTGGAGACTTTAGGGGTACAACATACATAGCTAATATCAGGAATGATATCTGATTTGGAATCTGTAGTGTATTTGACCCAAACCTCTAGAGTTCTTTTTTTCTGCCCCTCACAACTACCAGTCAATGAGAATACTGGCTGCCCTAGAACTACAAAACAAAAAATTGTAAGCCGGGCAATTTTTAATTGCAGATTGGCCCTGGAATGTATCCTTGCCTGGCCAATCAAAGACCAGGTAAAGATGTTGGTGCCAATGAAGTAGCAAGAGAGTTTATTTCTACTTCAGGAACTGATTATTCTTTGTCATTTGCCACTTTTCCAATATCAAAGCAAATTAAAATAAACATTGAGTTGTCTCCCATAGATCTTAGTGGTCTTTAAACTAAACCCAGACATGGTCAGCCATTCAGCTTCAGCACAAAATGTTATGGCAGGCAGCGGGCAATGCAGAAAAATGCCATGCCAGGTGGCCAATGAGATACAACCACATGTTTTCCTTTTACAAAAACAACTGTTCCCTCCTAGTTGTCCAGAGTCATGGAAGTGTTAGGGTTACAATGCCGCATATTTACCAAATGGGTGGCATCCTCAGCAGGAAGCATTGCTTCAATCTCCAATGCCTGTTGCAAACTTCCATTAGAGGGATTACCTCTATCATGCTGCTGTGCCATTTATCAGACCTGGCATCATGACTCCGCCAACCAAAGATGTCCCCTTTGTCTGTACAGATCGTGCTGGAAGAAAAGGGGGTTACTAAAACCAGAACACATGCACCAACCTCCCGGCAGATTTTTACCCCAACTCACAGAGCAGAACAACAATATCCATGGAAGACAAATGAAATGATTTTATCTATAACTTTCCAGCATCTATCAGTGCTAACATCAAGGTCAGAATTGTGTGCCCCCTGCTAAAAATCTGACTTTTAAATTAGACACTTTAGATAATTGACAGATGATTCCCATGGCTTTGATAACAAGAGGACGACTGATACTCCTGGCTGTCTGAGCTAGTCCTGTTATTAAAACAATCAGTGGTGGTTTTCTATCTCGGAAAGCATTGTCAGCGTGCTCACACAGGTGAACTCTCAAGTGTTGGGTCAGGAACTGCATGTTTTAGCCATTAATGATGTCTTTTTATAATTCCCATTAAATGTCATGTCATCTCCGCCAGCTGAACCTGGGGAAAGATTAGACAAACCCGGTGTGTTTAATCTAGAGAAAAGGCATCTTAGATGAGACCTAATCAACGTCCGGGCCTCTGAATGAGAACCTTCACCCTCTGTTATTCTGCATCCTCTGGCCAATAAATTCATTTAAAAAAAGTAGCAAAATCCATTAAATGTTTCCAGCAGCAACCACCAAAATCTCAGAAGCATTGTTTAAATGATCACTGATTCTGGATCAGGTGATTCCGGTCTTCACATGAAATCATGAGATTCAACGCCTTGGTCAATATTTCTCAAACTTTTAAACACGAGGGAACACCTTGAAATAACTTTTAGGTTCTTAGGGAACCCTCTTATAATCACTATAATTACAGCTCACAGTACATTGGCATGGTGGTCAATAGGCAGAATGTCTTTTATATTGCTGGTCATTGGGAAGGCTGCTATCCTTATAGATATCCAAAATTGGTGTAATTGGTGTCATTTGAATTGACCTGTATGTCACAAATTGCTCATTGCTCACGGAACCCCTAGAAACCTCTGGAATCCTGTTTGAGTAACACAATGCTAGTTTCCTACCACATGCCCAGGGGGGCTGCAGCTCGGGTTGAAATTACTGTGGGTGTGTTAAAGGGTACATTAGAGATGAACTTAATGCCCTTGCCATTGCAAACCTAATAATGCTACCTAATATTAGTAGTGAAATGATCAATGTACTGCTTATAGATGTGGGAGGGACCCAACATTCCCACCACTAGGGGCTGCCTGCAGATAGGGGGGTAGATACAAGACCAGCCATTCTGCACAAGAGGAGAGAACAAGAATGACTGGTCTTTTTTTTACAGAAAAATCCTGCACAGGCAAAGAGGAAGTAAACACGGGATAATCCCCTGTACCCATTCTGTCGCCTGTGGGTTGCCAGTATCTTCCTTTTTTTTTTTCTCCACATTCCCATCTTCAACCATCTTGATCGGTCAGGCTGGAATAACGTAACTTCTGTGCTGGTGTTTAGTTTATGAAGTCCTGGCACCTGCAGGGGAGCTAAGATGTACCCGGTATGAGCTGTGCATGAGCAACTCATTTTGACAGATGGGCAGTGATCAGGCAGGAAATAATAAGTATTGCAGAAGGGATATCGCCTGTCCCTTTCTTCAAGAAAAGCCTTGCCAGATGCTCGATTTTTAGTCGACTCTTAGTTCCACTTTAATGCACAGATCAGTAGGCAATACACAAATTACTACAAGATTCAAGTAGACAAACACATGTCTCTTGTATTTAGATAATATTTGCTTACCCCTGAGTTCAACTTTAAGTGGCGCTACAATTGTGATCTCCTTCGGGAAAGTACAGCATATTAATGGTTGTGGGCAACCCGTAACACGTGTGAATGAATGAGATTTCCTTTGATGTCCAGGACACGTGCTCCATTTGAAAAATATAGATGTTTCCATAAATAAAACTGTTTTATCCAAGGAAAAGCAGCACTTTTTAGTAATCGAAAAAATCAGACTGGAAAGAAAACTGCTGAGTTAAATAAAACTATTACTTCTGGGAAATTGAAAGGCAAAAAAAATAAAATGCAGATCATTTTCGAACGGCGTATTACTCTGTATACAAGCTTTAATCTTCCACTTTAATGATAATTGAACTAAGTTTTTTTTTCTAATATAGTTCTGTATTATTAAAATATAATTTAATGTTCTGTGAAATTGCAAAATTTAATTTATGGCGACATAATTAAGAAAGAGAGTCAATTAACGCCCATTGTCGAATCGGGCCCGCTCTCGCCACTTATCAAATTACGTTTGTATCTTTTAAGTAATATGACTATTGGACATGATGAACATGATTTAGGGGAGTCTAATTTAAATTAATTGTAAGTGGTATCGCATTATCTAATCAAGTCCGCATAACGCGTTCCCATTTTCGCTTCAAACAGGGATGCCACCTGTGGGCTGACTCCAATCCTAATCTTTTTTTTTTTAATTATCACTCCAGTTATAACCTGTAATCCAGATAAATTCCTTCCTGTGAAATGAAGGAAGGAAATCCCATGCTGAAATGAAAAATAACCTATATTGATGTACTGGCACAGGGTACCATCTTGGCTAGGGCAGCTTTAGACTTCAGACTGGGGGCAGTGTTACCTCTTAGACTTTTAGATCTTCTTCAGACCTGCAGATAATTGCAGCAGTTTTTGTGCACCCCTAACCGTGCTCTCAACTGTTCCATTAACTGCATAGAAGCATTTGGGAACTACTTTGTGCAAGTGTTTTGTATGCAGTAGGGATGAGCGAGCAAGATTTTAAAATTTGATCTTACGGCGAGTCGGGACGAGTCGGTAAGCGAGAACGACCGAATTTACACGGGCTTACCCTCATTTAACCTCTAGTGCCCGGGGATCAGACACAGGGGGATTCCCATGGCTGCATTCATAAGTCATCATCATCCTGTAATGATTTCCTGGATCTTCTGATGGGTCGTCAAAATCCGTTTGCTGAAATTTCGCTGACCCATTGGAAGTTCGAAGAAATTTATGCGAGAGTGTCAGAGGCATTCTCGCTCATCCCCAATATGCAGTAGCATTTACATTGCAGTAATTTAAGGCATGGTTCTAGGATGTGATATATAGCTTTTGCATGCCTTTATGCAACCAGATGCTTCCAATGACTTCAATAAGGACAGGTTCCAAACACAGCAACTGTGACTGCATCTACCAATGACCAACTGCCAAATTTTAAAGTTCAGGGTGAATAAAAAAAAGAAAAACAAGAGGGAGAATCTGGTTAGCATCTGTTTTCTACGTAGTTTGCAGAACTGTGTAGTGGCCCCTTCTTCCAGGCTGCCCCACCACGGTGAACAGCAAGCAAAATCCCACAAAGTTTGACAGTCCTAAAAGGAAGAAACGGCTGGCACTGGGATTGCTGGGGGAATGCATTTACCAGCCAAACAACGGGGGCATGCACCTTGCTTTCCCAAGCCTTGCAATAAGCGATGGATAACTTTGCTGCACAAAAAGGGGTCTCAGGGTGTGTGTGCTGGGCACTGAGGAGAGAAGGGCAGGTGTGCAGGTGGATATAGGACAGTGCAAGCTGCTGTGGGGGCCATTGCTGGCTGAGAAGTGTCCAGGGCCCTCATGCAGTTGCACATTTTGCACACCTTCATGTCTGCCCCTGGCCTGAGGCTTTATTTGGTAATGAGAGTCAGAGATGGGATGTCTCCAGTCAACAGTTTCATGCTCATAATATTTACTTTTAAAACATCCGCGTCTTGCAGAAATACATAAATCATTAGGCTCCTCAGCATTCCATACTTACAGGAGTGTCAGATACCTGTGTCCCTCACCATGCTATGGGTCTACCTACCATTATTGTGTCACTTGTGTGTTCCTGACAGTTTCTTTTCTTTTGTTATTTTGTGATTGCATTGTTTTAATAATGGGTCTATGTAACTTAATTCTTGCTTGTTGGCATTCTTCATATGTCAGGGTCCGCTCAGCTTTGAAAATAAATTCACATGTTTTTATTCTGCAAAAATGCAGTCGATGAAGAGTCAGTCCATTCAAAATGTAATTTTTTTAGTTTCCGGGAGAGCCAGAAGTCAGTCCCTGATTAATAATATTAGCTATAAACACTCATTGGGACTTCTCTGCCATAATGCCCAAATTTTATATATTGTCCATGATTTAAAATAAATAAAAGCACAGCATGGATAGTGGGAGCCAGTATTATTGGACACAGGAGATATACAGATCCATGAAGGCAATGCAAAGGTAGTGTGAACCCCTCATGATGAGTACAGCAAGTGTGCAGACCATGAACTCCGCACAGAAATAGTGGAAACCCATCATATTGGGAACAGTAGGTATATGAACCTGCAAACTTAGTAAAAGGATGGTGGACATCAATCATAATGAGCACAAAGGATGCAAAGGCCACATAACTGAGCACAGAGTTGATGACCCCTTGATGAGGATGGTAAGAATGTCTCATAATGGGCAAAGTCGAGATACAGATCCAGGGATGTAGTGCAGAGATAGTAGAAGTCCCTCAAAATGGGCCCATAATTTGTAAAGACCTGAGAACTCTGTGCAGAGATGGCAGGAATCCATCATAATGGACACAGCAGGTGTGCAGACCTGGAAACCCAGGACAGGAATGGTAAAAAATCCTCATAATGGGCATAGCAGGGGTTCAGATTCAGGAACTTACAGCAGAGATGGGGGAGTCCATCAAAATGAGCACAGAAAGTGAACAAACCTGGGAACTCAGCATAGGGATGGAGTCCATCATTTGCGATACAGCAGGTATCCAAACTGTTCATCAATATAGTCCCTGAGAATAGAATCAATTATCACACATCTTTGAGTAGACTGACCCTTCAGGACTTATTAGATTTTTTGCAAAGGACTGGTTCTCTTTAAGAACAACCCGGTCTGTACATTGTTCTGGGATCCCTGATTTATGATACCAATATGATTATTCATAAATTATTGATCTGGGATTGGTGGTTTGAGTTTTTTTCCTTCTTGATTACTTTGTGTTTACTTTTATTCTCCTTGTTTTGATTTTCTATAGAACATTCAAATAAAAACCTTGGCGGACGATGTGGTAAGGGGATCTCTGACCTCCGATGCATGCTGTGTTCTGAACACTAAACATTTTCCACCAATGATACTAAGAGCATGTGCATGATATAACGCTTGCAGCTTGTGACATGATTATTATACCAGGATCTCTCTCTAATCATTGCTGTCCATTTGCCTTTTAACGCTTCGTGCTTTTGGGATTTTCATCATCATAATTTCTTTGATGAGAGACTCTAATGCTCCTAATTTGAAATAATTGCCTTTAAATGCATGAAATGATTTACTTGCCTAAATCCCAAAGAAAGACACTAATCTGATTTTGTTACCCTCATTGCCTGTTGTTTTTTTATATGTTGATTTTTTTCTGTTAAATTTTCATTTTTGTAATAATCGTTTACAATTGCAGCCTATAACTTTTGA
Source organism: Pyxicephalus adspersus (assembly GCF_032062135.1). Lineage (NCBI taxonomy): Eukaryota > Metazoa > Chordata > Amphibia > Anura > Pyxicephalidae > Pyxicephalus > Pyxicephalus adspersus. The sequence goes on along the minus strand of NC_092871.1, from coordinate 6,475,479 downwards.
TGTTGGAGTCCAAACTTTTAGGGGAATTTAATTAATTTGGATTTATACGAGCGGAAGCACCACTGATGGGAGCCTTTCGGCAATGTACAATAAACTCTATTTATAGGCTACAAAATTTAGCAGTAGTGGAAAATAATTGCAGACCCACTCCCACCGAAATATTTTCTAAATAAAGTAGTGAGGAAAAGCTAAAAGTTCTCTTAGTTCCTTTTTGGTATTATTTGTGTCCCCATGGGGGTGATGGCCCTCACTATCTGGTCACTGGAAAATCTCACCAATTGAGACCTATTGAGCAATAAATATCACAAAAGTTCTAACCCCTTTTGGGCTGTCCAAATTTTTTATGTAAAATTGCAATGCAATGCAAAGCTTGTAACTTTTGGGGGTCACAAGATTTCTCCCTCTTCAGGGCTACAAACAAGACATGTAAAATAATATAGATTAGTTTGGCATGGATTACCAAACTTTACTGTTTCAAAAAAATCTTCCTGAATTTAAACCAATTTTCTAATCTTGAAATCATGCCATGTTAAACCCTATATCACAGGCCTTATTTGCTGAATCCTTTTTTTACTCTGTGGGTCCCTTAACTCAGTGGTGGTCAACTTATTTGATATAGGGGCATCAATGAGGACACACAAAACATCTGTGCTACTGAAGATTGTTATAGAATGTTATATGCTGTAGAAGGCCTAGATTCAAGGGATCTTTACAGACTCGGGACATCACTGCTATCACATCCCCAACCTAAGGATCCTACAATATGTATGACATGGGCCCTGGGAGCACTGGTTGAGCTCCGGTTCCTACCTGCATCATGTTTCACTTTTGGGTAATAGACTTCCAATGTCCTAAAAGAATGTTTTGTGCTGCCCAAAATATCAAAATAGATGAAAACATTTCTGAAATGATCAATCAATTGTGGTTGTCTGAACTTTTTTAAAAATTCATGAACCTCAAAATTCAGAAATTCTAAACCAAATAACATTCAGTGTCAGTCAATCAAAAACTAAACCAACTTTTTTTTTTCACTTGGAAGAAAATGGTGAAACCTTGTGTAGAATGACATGGAAAAATCCTGGAAGCCCTGTGCGGTGATGTGGCCAAACAACAGCCTAAACCCATTTTGTTAAAAATTCTACCAGGCATACTAAAATAGAAGAAGACAGAGTGGCAATGGCGGTCAGACTAGAGTTGCTCAGGCAATGGTAGAAGGCAATGAAATAGGCTTTGCTAGAACACCCCTAGACCTCTGATGCCTTTGCAATTCCAGTGCTTTTAAAGACCAGATTGCCCTATGGTCAAAGTAGAATGGATTTTACTGGATATCTTAATTAAACTTCAATCTGCTCTTAAGCCTCCCCTTCCTTAAATTGTTCCTCCACCCCCTTCCTTAAATTGTCCCTATAGCCTCCCCTTCCTTAAATCAGCCCTCTAGCCTCCCCTTCCTTAAATTGGCCCTCTAGCCTCCCCTTCCTCAAGTGAGCTCCCTAGCTTCCCCTTCCTAAATCGGCTCCCCAGCCTCACCTTCCTTAAATTGCTCTTCGAGCCTCCCCTTCCTTAAATCAGCCCTTCAGCCTTCCCTTCTTTAAATTCTCCCTCCAGCCTCCCCTTCTTTAAATCGGTCCTCCAGCCTCCCCTTTTCTAAATCGACCCTTCAGCCTTCCTTTCCATAAATCAGTTTTTTTCCTAGAAGACTTTTAGAAATTTGAACCAGTACCAGCTTGGCCAGCTCTAAATCCTTAAAGCCATTCTGAATATATCAGCACCTGAACTTTGTGATCAGCTATTAATTATCAATAACCACCCTCCATCTGCTCATAGCAGAGTTCATAACTTCACTCGGTTTCCATACTTTATCTGCCTTTAAAAACCAAGCAAAGCAAGCAGCATCTCCAGGGGATGTAAACATCGAACCACTGAAAGTCAGAGATCAAGGGCGCACGTTTCACCCCCCAACGCCATCAGCCGAGGAAGAGGCACTCTCCGATTGTTAGCTATACTCTGACACCTTAATTATCACATCATTAGCATGTCATATAGCTCTTCCATACTCTAATGAGCCTATTCTTTTCCCATTACAGATAATGGTACAATGTAGCTGTTTATAGCTCGATTCCATTTCAGAGATATTTACAACTAGCTGAACCCGGGCTACGCCGAGCAAAATTAGATGTTATTTTTCAATCCTGTCTCCATTTTCTTTTTTCTTTTTGTACTAATTTGATATTCCACCCTCGTTCCAAGGCCCCGGGATTTCATTTTCTGCTTTCTTTAACTTGGATTTTTGCTTTGTGTATTTGGCCAAAGACAGAAGATCGAGGTCACGTATTGGTAAGAGAAGAAGCTAGTGAACATTTTATTCAGATCAGATCAGTGTGCAAAATGGGCCAAACCAGGACTGACCACAAAGCAATACTATCATGAAATAAATACATAGACTGTCATTGTTATAATGCTTCTGAATATGCTACCTGTCTGGCAGTCTCTGGCCCTATGTATTTTTTTAATTTTTTTGCTTGGCATAAATTCTTTGATGTGAGAACTTCTGATCTGCCTACTTGTTCCATAATGAAAGCAACGGAAAGCTACAGAATCATTCCAATTGATCAGAATCCCTACTGCCCACTTGGCCCCAATTACTTAGTCTCTATTGTAGATAATGCCCTCACTTCCTGTATAAAGCATCTAAGAAAGTCAAGGGGAAGTTCACACAACAAGGAATACTCCAAATAAAACCTAAAAGAAGTATTAACTATTGGCCACTTATTGGTAAACACAGCCCTGCATATATATGTTGGCACTATATACATTTATTAATATTATACAAAACACCTAAATGCTCTATTTTTCTTAAAAACATTTTGTTTTACTTTTTATTTTTTTACAACATACATTTATATACATTTTTGTACAACACCTAAATACTGGGTAAACATGGCTTTTTTTCAACAACATGACTTTTTTTATTTGACAAAACCATGTAATAGGTGCTGACATAGAGATCACAAGTCTTTGTTAGAAAACAACAGGCTAGGGTTAGCATTAGAGTTGTTAGGATTGTATTTATTATTTTGATTAGGGTTAGTGTTAGAATTTTGGTTATTGTTGGTGTTAGTATCAAAGTTAGGTCTGCAATTAAGGTTATTATTTGGGTTATTAATATGTTTGGTGTCTGGATTGGGGTTATTGTTAGTGTAAGAGTTAGGGATTTACTGTTCACGCTGTCATGTCCCTCTCTTTGCCCACTGTGCACCCTTCAGGTGTTGCTCATGGAGATGTGCAACTTCGTGCATGACATCACACAAGACTAAATGCACACTGCGCACACGCATGTGCACACACTCACATACTCAACATGGTTCCTGTATATGTGTTACCCGCTATTCCACCTATTCCACTATTCTGCCTTATAGATTTCTTGAATACGGACTTCAGCTCAACCCTGACTCTGCTTCTTGTTTTCCATCTGCTGTGACCTCAGCCTGTTCTGACCTTGATTACCTTTGCTGCCTTCCCTTACCTTGACCATCTTGACTTTGATTCTTGTTTGCTGACCTTGACCTGTCTGTTTCTACTGAGACCCAGCTTGCCCCGTATTCACTAGCTTGCTGACCCTACACGAAAGCAGTCTTATCTTGCTCATCCCTGGTGGGGAAGAGCCTGAGGGCCCCAACCTAGTGGCATCCCTGCAGGAAAATACCTGGCCACTAGGGTTACCGACCCATCACCCCTTGTGTGGTGCTCTGGTTAAGACCATCAGTCAATTAGACTCCGTGCCTTGGGTAATCCCGATTCAGCTGCCATAGCTTGGGGTATTTTAACGTTGTAGTTAGAGTTGGGTTAGTGTTGGATTGAGGTTATTTTTAGGGTTATTGGTGGAGTTCGGGTTATTGGTAAATTAAGTTTTAGTGTTAGAGCCATTGTTAAGGTTTTTATCAGCTTTAGGATTATTATTAAGGTTAATGTTTATCGCAAGGGTTAACATTAGGATTATTTAGGTTAACATTAGAGGTGGGGTTATTTTTAGATTTAAGTTTTGAGTTATCATTGGTGCTGTTAACATGGTAGTTAGGATTTGTGTTAGGAAAAAATAATACTGCAAAATACATTTTAAAAAATATTGTCTCCCACTATTTGTGTTGGGATTTTTGTAAAAATTTATTTCACTTGGAGCATATTCCCACCTAACATCCTAGGATGTGTTCCATCTGACACAACCTAACTTTAATAAAAACATTTTCCATTGGTGAACATGAACTTCTCAAAAAATGCCGCCTGGTCCCTTCATTTGGCAAAACATGACCTGTTATTGAAGTCTGAACATCCTTCATCTTAAAGTTCACTTTTACAATCTCTTTATAGATTGTTTTATCATGTGAGATATTGGTTATTGATCCTTAACATGACAACTAATATTGTTTTCTTGTTTGTAGAGTGACAGGTTGACCAGTTTCAGGAAATCTGGTGTGAAAAAAGAGAAACCACTGATCCAGCACCCCACCGAGTCACAATCAACAATTATGGAATTCCCGATCCCGGAGGAAAGCAAAATGAATCTGTCTGAGAAGGAAATTATGGATCTCTTTGAGAAAATGATGGTAAGTGACTTTGTGTGTAATAGAAGGGCTTTAATGATGAGGACTTAAAGCTGTGACCTCATGAGCTCCGCCCTATGAATAAGGATTTGTACAATTTAAAGTGTAAAAAAAAAGATGAATTTATTCGTTTTCGAAGAACAATAGTCTTCAGATAGTTCCCAAGTGTTGTGAAGACCCCTTTAACTATCCTGAACCGTTCTGTGTCCCTCAATAGCCTAATTACTGTATATACTTGAATATTGGACAACTTTTTTTAACCTGAAAATGTCATTAGAAAAAGAATCCCAGGGTCACACCACTCTGTGTTATCAGTGTTTAACAAACTTTTACCATCTGAGACATTATTAGTTTGTTACACACTTAACATTAGGGCAGAGCACCAGCTACTGGTTGCCGAAAGTAATGCACACAAATAGTTTAGGAGCAAGCCTCCCATCATAGCCAACTCAAAAGTACAAAATATTTTAACCCATAAAAAGGGGGAAAATAAACAGATTAAGCCTATGTAATTTTATTTCCTCTACAGTTACAGTTTTTGCTATAGCAAAATTTTACTGTAGTCAAAACTTGGTATTATGTGTGAATATCCATCACAATAGATTGTTTTTTTTTAATGTTAAAAAGCACCAAAAAAGGTCCTGTAGCTTAGCATGAACATAAATCTATCCAATATCAGGACACATTCCATGCTCTATAGGGTCAGCTCTCCCATGTGCATATGAAGCATATTAGAAGAAATTTAATTGGGATTTTTAATATCAGGAACTGGGAAATTTAATATCTAATAACAGGTCTGCTTTAAGATGATCCATCACACTCAATACACCTATATTTATTTTGTATTCCTATTTTTAGAGTTTCCCTTTAAGACATGCATTTTACATGCCTCTGCCAGCCATAAGAACGTTGTACGTGAATCTGCTTTTAATACTTTCTGCATTAAAAGGGTCCATTATGTGATTAGGTTTGGGCTATAATTTGCAAAGCGTTTTTATGATCCTAAATGCAGGATCTTTGTTTTAACAGCCATATACTTTGGCTGGAATGGGTTGAGTCATTCCCTATTAATGGAAAAACAAAAGCGCAGCTAAATATATTTGCAATGTTACTAATGCCAGCCGCCAGTGTAAATAGATTGAAAATATTAGATAAAATTAAAACAAATTACTAAACATTATCCTCTCTTATAAACAGATTCATACACGGCTAATCGCATCATTTGTTTCTTTTTTTTTTTTTTTTTGCTGTGATGCTAACTGTGAATTTTTACTGTGCTTATTATTCAATAAAAAAAAGAAATCAAAGTGATAATTAAAATAAAATACACTTAACAAATTCCTCGGCCTGAATGGAGAAGTTGACAATTCTAAATATAGAAAAACTCAACTGGTAACTTACCTTTAGCATGTTTGTCATGTTCCACTGTATACAATTTTCCTAAAACTTTTTTTTGTTTTATGACTCTGCTAATAAAGTTTGTTAAATTGATTTTCTGCCAGTGACAGCACTTTCTGTTGGAGGCTCACAATGTTAGGCCACTACTTAGTGATGTCAACGTCTGCCATGCAATGGCAGACATAACCAACCATGGGCTTCTGTGCAGAGCTGATTTGAGACCTTCTGCTGCCCTCCATACCTATGCCCTGCCCTACCTTCCATCCGCGTTCCCTAATATCCTGCCCCACGTCACCTCCAAGCACTTTTGAATCCCCACAATGCCCCACCTAATATCTGACACAGAATCACAACCACCAAACAACCAAAGTAGGAAATCTGGATAGAAATGATTTGTTGGTCAGAACTGTCAATTCCCCTTACTTATCCAGATGTCCTACTTGTGATTGTCATAGAGAAGCAGCAAAGCATGGGGACGAGTCCAACATCTGCAGAGGGTGGATGGGCTGCCATGCTGTGCATTGCACTTAATGCCGATGGTCCAACCGTGGCTGGGGGGGGGGGGGGGGCCTGTTGGCTGGGGCCCTTGTGCAGTTGCACATTTTGTACTTCCCTATGTCCGCCCCCACAGCCACTGACACTTCTCCAGTTGCCTGGCCCATATAATAACCTGATAAGTTGATTGGTCCTGATGGTCAACTGGTAATTGCAAGGCAGTGGCTTTGGGCACATGAGTTGCAAAGCATTAGCATTTATTACATTTTGGCAGCCTAATATTTGTTTAGGTCGCCCAATGTACCAGAACCCGCTGAAAATCATGGACACTTGGCTGTAGTGTACATCAGTGTGCAGCAGTGTTTTGTTGAAATCCTCAATAATAGCAATATGCACCTAATGTGGTTAATGTCTACCTATAATACATATAAAAATTTCCATAATATCATATAAGAAATCCAAAAGGATAGAGAATGACTCCTTCATAGGTGTTGGAAGTTTAGGTTGTGCTGTGAAGGCCACTATTTGAGTAGGGTGTTGACTGTTGCCCATCAATCTCCAAATTTAGTGCTTCCAACTGACCTGGAGCAAGCATGCAGCCACTGAAGTCTGATCTCTAAAGGTCTGTAGGGTCAGGGTTTCAGAAAACATGAAAGCAGCATGACATCACGTGACCACCATTGCCATGTGAAGAAATCAACTATGGTAGCCTACAGAGTTCTCTTACTACAAAAGTACACTGAAATAGGTAAAAGGCATTTTATGTTTTCAAATCTTCTTCACAGAGCCGGTATCCTCGCTCTCACAATACTTGTAAGTGTGATATAACCGTAGACACATTTTGCGGTGTCCCGCTGAGTATTTGCTTGCTGTGAAAGCTTCGTTGAGGTTTCAGAAAATGGGCTGCATCTGTGGCAGATTGTCACTCACTTTGGCCCCTCGCACTCGCAGCTGAGACATGTTCTTAGGAACAGATGTGACGAGAAGCTCACGTTTCCACCACGCTACAAAGTAACAGGCGGATAATGAATTCATCTCCCACAAATTAGCATAATTTCACTTTGCATGACAAAATTAGCTTTAAGGGGCCTCTCTAACCAAACAGCTCAATACACAGATGAGAAGTCAGTATCAAGTTGGATTTATCTGCCAAATGACTTGTAAAGTAATGCGCACTCTTTTGTAAGTCCCCACCTACCCAAAGGGGTTAAGAATTTTATAGTGAACTTTGCCCATGTAAAATGCTTGCTGAGGTCTTTGGCCCTCTCCCATGTGACAGCACTCAGCCAAGCAATGGTTCACAAAGAGTAATTGAAATGGTTGTTCCTACCCGAAAATACCAAGTATCGTCTTTGATCCACAAAAGATAAAAAAAGCTACTGCTGAGCATGGGGTAAAGAAAGAGGAAATTGCTTTGTCCTGCACAAGTTTCCTTCAAGGGCAGTTCTGATGACACTGTGCCACCGACCCACCACCTACCTGCTCTGTGAAGGTCAACACACTGATGCCACCCACCCCGACCTCTTTCTTTCATGCAAAAAACACCTAAGCTCATCCCCTTCCTCAGGGGAAGACATAGGTAAGAATGAAGTGTGCCACTGCACAAGGGCCCTGGACCCTCCTTATTCACAGTGGACCCCCATTGGTTACTGAAGTCAGTTCGAAACAGGAGCCCATTATTCGACTATGTCCACCACTACTCTGCCTATCTATTGTACAACAAGAACTCCTACTGCCAGCACTCTATCATCTGGTGTATAGGCAACTCAATTTCAGTTGAAAACTCCATGATGCAGTCTAGAATCTGGCTTCAGTGGATGACTAAGAACTAGGATGAAGGGTAAGTACCTAAAGTGCTCGCTAGATGGAATAGGCAGCCCACTGGGTGATTTAAAGTGTAACTGCCCCCCCCCCTTGGCATCAGCAGCCCCCCCATGGTAGTCTAACTCTAAACTGAGCCCAATCTAACCAGTTTTTGACAAGCATCCCTATGGCGTCCACAAACCAACATTAAATAAAAATAAGTGTAACAAGTTAACAGTGTATTAAACAGAAAGGAGAGGACAGCAGGGCATTTATTATGGCCCAAATGTTTATATGTGATTGTACAAGGTATATACAGTGTAACTTAACTGCCTCTTTCCCCTCTTCTTGCCTACAGGAAGACATGAATTTAAATGAAGAACGAAAGGCACCATTGCGTCAGAAAGACCTGGCAAGGAAGCATGAAATGGTGGTACAATACATCTCCGCCACTGCCAAATCGGTAAGTTTGCTCATCTAACACCTAAACAGCACCAGTCTATTCTTGTAGTGTCCATTGTCCCTCCTACCATTTATGTTTACAACATATAGGGGGCGCTGTCATGGTCTTACAGTCCTCTCATGTTCTTTGTTATAATTTCATAACTTTTCATGTATAATGTGATGGAGTTTCTGTTCTCTGGATTTTTTTACTGCAATTGATAGGAACTGAATTGGAGGAGCTGAATTAAAAATTGGGGGACGATGATATTGAGTGTAGTCAGCCGCAAAAAATATTGGAGAGAATGGATCACAAGATAGGAATATCATTTTAAAGAGGCGCTGTCACTTTGGTTGTTTGTGGGAATGTGAGAATGCTTGCTAATGTTACTACCTGGCAAGGTATAGAATGATGCCTCCTCGCTGCAGGGGTCCATCATGGGTAAGCAGAGCAGCAATACCAGTTGGAGACCCGTAATGATGGCAGCTTCAATGGACTAAATGTCACAATCAGGACTGGAGGAAGGGATGATAATGGGACTTTGGATTATAGTGAGTTTTGCAGCGTGTTGGATATAAAATTTAAAAAAAAAAAGGTTTGTAAAAAAGGCATGGAGAAGGCAAAGGCTTTTTTTTGTAGCTGAATCCAAGCATTAAACACCAATCTTTCCCACCCTGGGCTCTGTAACTCTGAAGCCAAATATCCAGAATAATAAGTCAAAAGTCGAAACCATCAGCTGCTGAGTACAGACTCTGGGTGACCACAGGCAGAAAATATGTTCCAGTTGATAAGAAATTATACTAGAGCCCAAACAACTTCCATTTTCAAGAAGGTGCTGAATCTAAAGGTTTTATTAAGGCATTGAAATTAATCCTTTATCTTATTATTTATTTATATGATTGTTTTGCTGGCGACCCGGGAAACACCAATCTCATTTTCTGCAATGTGCAGTGTTTTTTTTTTCCTCTCCTGTTTAGTCACCTACAGGCAAAATTATTAGTAATTCTATGAAATGAAGACACACCAGGCAGGACGAAGATAAAGCGGTGTATGAATAATAATGTTATTTAATCAAATTAATGGCTACAGATATAATTGGAATTTGTGCATTAGCACTGTGCTAATTTTTTTTCCCATACCGATGCTCAATGCTTTCTCTTGCGTGTTTGAATGCTGCATGTATGTATACACCTGCTTCACAGGAGTGTTGTATGGCAATCTGCAACAAGGCACCTGTTGGGCCATACTATGCTTGTAAAAGTGGGGGCAAGATTATGCTAAACAAAATATTGTGGTAAATTATACCAAGTGTAATGACAATGACCTTTCCATCATTGATGTAGACAGGCTCAAGTTGAGTCATTTTCTAAATTTTAACCCAGCTTAATTACATTTTTTTCTGATCTTTTTCTGGTAATGGATTTGCAACCTTAGATAGTATGGGCAACTTGCCCACAACAAAATATTTCCAGCTTTGCTTGCTCATGGTCCATTTCTAGCAATTGAACTTTACATTTAGGTCCCACCCATTTGTGGCCATGGGTTGCCCTGGTAACTTTTTAAAACAGAACCCCATTAAAAAAAAACAAAAAACCTGCTGAGGTTGTAGGTAATGCCTGGGTTCCTTCAGAATAGGACAGCTGGCACCAAAGCTTCATCAGCTCTGGATAGGGGAGCTGTGGTTATCTTTCATGGGCACACCAGTGCCATTTCACCCCCCATCTTGCATTCTGGCATTGGCCAAGAAGAGAGGTACAGATGACATTGGTTCTATCACTGAGAACCATTAGCTGATGGGAATGCTGCTCACTATGAGCTTTAACAACGGGCACAAAGCTGATGGTCACATTATCAACACAATTTACCAAAAAATAAGGTTGAATATATAAACCAATTGACTATAAACATAGCAAACTTCTCAATGTTGGTGTTTTCTGGTTTTTAGCCAGGCATGCCAGCTAATAAAAAGCAATATGACCATAGCATAGTTACAAAACAACAGAGTACATCATTTTTATTTAGGTTTTGCTGTTTTGGCTATTTGTAAAGTAAACCCGCAATAAAAAAAATAAAATTGGAAGCAGCCATTGCTGACCACTTTTGGAAAAAGATAGTTGCTGGTTGTTATATTATGTCCCCTAACTTCAATATCTTAAATCACCAACCAAGAAAAAGTATCAGATATCATAGAATGAACACAGTGAAGTCTAACTCTCATCTGCCTGCTATTTCCAAGTCAGGCAATTGGAATTGAATCCTGATGAGCAGCACGAAAGTCAGGCTTTAGTTAGAATTAAAGGTCAGCAGTATTTTTTTTAATATTCATCTCTTTGGTGTAAAGGAAAAAAAGGTTTGACGACCCCCCTGACCATCACACCTATATAAGCTTGATGGACATCCCATTCCACAATCCTTGCCAATATGGAGTCACCCCCCCCCCCCAACTTTGCTGTTCCAATATCATTCCCCCTTCTGATACTTTCCACAAGATTTTGGGGTGTTCCTGTGGGAATTTGGGTTTATTTAGCCTTAAAAGTGAAGTCTGGTACTGATATTGGATGAGAAAACCTTATTCTACAAGGAGTTGGAATATAGATCCTATTGTACCAGATATGGGAATTTAACCCATTTATCCAAAAGAATAATTATGAGGTTGGATGAGAAGATTGGGCTCAATCAATGTTCCAATTCAGCCAAATAGTCCTCAGAAGGATGGAAACCAGGGCTCTGTGCTCCTCCATACCAAATACCTGTCTTTATGGCGCGCTTATACACAAGAACATCATGGTGAAATGAAAAAAGGCCTTCACCAAACTGTCACCACACAATTCCCTGAAATGTCTTTGTATGCTGTAACCATTATTCCACCAACAAATAATGCTGCCCATGCAGAATAATATATATGTATTCCATGAATGTCCTCCTATAGTAGTGCCTAGTTGACCAAGTACATTGCAGTTTGACACTCATGAGAACTGAAGAAGTGGCTCAGACAAGCTATAAAATGTCCTTTACATTACATTTGAATGTGACTAACCAATCTAGCAATAGTTCGCCGACTGGCCTTAAAATTTGGTGATTTTTCTCTTTTTACCATTACCCTTTACCCATCAGTTCTTGTTGGGTTGGCTCGATATTTTGGCCATACCACTAGGAGTGGTGATCTGGTGCCCATATACTCTATGTCCACCATTGGATTCCCCCTGATTGTGCTCCATCCACTCTGCCATGTCCACGTCTGCCAATGTGTGACTTTTTGCTTGTTGGTTGTGCCATGAAATGACTACAATATCGATATACAAAAGCTGTTTGCATTATACACATTGCAATTGCTTCCAGTTGATATGTTTCACTAATGCATGAACCCATCTTAATTCCGTATTTAATGTTAATGAAAATAGCATGTGTGTGGATAATTGTGGCTGTGTGGGTAATCGAGTCAAATAACAGTTGTGAAAAGTTATTAACCACAGATTGGCCCTGCTTGAATCTACTACTAATTGTGCTGTATTTGTTTTTTCCATCTTCTAATCCTTCTCCGCTGAACCCCTGCATGCAGATAACTGGAAGTAAAGCTATGGTGAGTACTGATTTATGTTATATGTATATAATGAGTAAGTGAAGTGTCTTATATAACGCTGATGGTGATTTAAAAAGTTATGTCCATACAAATTACCTCCGTCTGGATTGTCTCGTGCAACTGTTGTAACTCCACTCCAGTTTGTCCTTCATGTGGTGCATTTGGTAAAGCTAATGGATTTGCTTTGGCATTCAGAAGAGCCAACTAGTAAGAAAAAATCATTACAATGATAGAGTTAAACCCTGTATCATATTTTAATTGTGCTCTGTGACCATGCTGTAGATTCACCCTTCTATTTCTTAGACAGAAACAAGGCACCCTGCACTTTGGGGTTTTATCTTCAAAACAGAACGTGAAGGGAAAGCATTTAAGCAGGACAAAGGCAGCAAAAATATCCTATAAGAGGTTTTGAGCCTATGATGATACATGGTTGCCTATTTTCCAAATCAGCACCGGTTCAGGGTTGGTTTGCACATGTTTCAAGAAATCAATTTTGGGTATGCAAGAGAATTTAACAGAGAGATAGGTAAATTGTGCTTTCCTAAAATGATGAATGAGCTCTAAAGTTGATTTAAAGTAAGCATTCTGCTTTGTAGTTCTGAATGTGACAACATGTGGAAGAATACAATGATCACAAAATCTGCTTACAATGCCACTCCCAAAGATTTACTCTTTAGGGGTACCTTTCAAGTGTCCTCTGCTTTGCCAGGAGGGCATTGATGCATCCAACTGGTATAATGGGCAACTAAATTGGCAAGACAGATGCCTGGTTCCTGGTGTTTTAATTAAGATAGACCCCCCCTCCCATTTCTTATATGTACATATATTTATATCTGGGTATACATGTGTTCCTTATAAGTACATATATTTATATCTGGGTATACATGTGTTCATTATATGTAAATACATTTATATCTGGGTATACATGTGTTCATTATATGTACATATATTTATATATGGGTATACATGTGTTCATTATATGTAAATATATTTATATCTGGGTATACATGTGTTCGTTATATGTACATATATTTATATATGGGTATACAAATGTACATGTGTGTATGTGTATATCTTTTATTTATAAAAAATCTGGAAATTTTATGAAGCGATAGCATGCAATAGTCCATAAACAAATATATATTTATAGATTATGTTACTGTATTTCCTAACATAAGATCATTTATAGCGGGACCTCTTCTAACATATAAATCACTCATAGGACTCGGTGCCCTCTTGAGGATCCCACTGTTATAGCTGCTCGGTGAAGACTGTATCAGCCAACCTACAAATCATGTTGGTTGTTTTAGAAATTAGCAATCGCATATTCTTTAATGCTGATGTGCAATTAGAAATATGTTTCATGTTTATGGCAATGCAGGAGGTGCTTTATACCTGGCCCCATGGCCCTGGCTCTGGCTCCCCATCTTCTTTACATAGAGTTCCATTGCTTGCAAGGAGTTAAGATGCAAGAGACATAAAAGCAAGGCAATAATTGAGCCAATTACTAATGGAATCAGAGGCCTATCTAGTGAAGATCAGACTGCATCTCTTTTACATCTTTGATTTTTTAGTTTTTTATTTTTTTTTGCATATTTGTGATATTTGCATCTGTAGTCCTGCCAAGCCGACTATTGAACCTGGCATTTTAAAGACTCAAAACCAACCAAGGTCTTATACTAGTTCATTATCTAATACCAACAGGGTACTTCACTGGTGCATTATCACCTAAATAATACAAATAATGAAGGATACACATTCATCAGTGAAGCTGGGTGATTCAGAAAACCTGGAAAGGATTTTTATTAAAGTAATTTGTTATTGCTGGCAAATGTTTTAAATCCTCCAGATCTATTCCAGGTTCACGATCACCCAGCTTCACTGTTGAAAGTGTATATTTTCCGCTTTGGAGAGCTTTAATAAATCAGGCCCAAAGTATGCAAACTGTTTAACCTTTCCAAAGAAGACAGTTGAGCTGGACTTGTGAGCTAGGCTGGTGTTAAAGACAGCAAAGCTACTAATGGATCAGAAGAATTGGTAAGAGAACATTTCCTGTTTGCTGATTGGACAAGGAAGGAGCAGCTGCAAAGTAGTTTGGTCCCTAACAGGAGTTTGGCTTCTAGTGATGCCCTTCTGACTACCAGTTTTTCTGTACAAGTAATACGAAGTACCAAGGCAACATAGTTCTTGCACAAAACACATTTAAAAATTTTTTAATGAAACATAAATGCAATGAAAGGTTCTACTTCCTTTCTGAAAAGAGAAATAAATGTATGTTCATCAATTGCTACCAGGGACACCAAATGCAGAAAAAAAAACACAGACATTACCTTGTGGTTACATTGACATCCGTGCAGAGAGCATAGCTGTGGGAGGGGCCCAGACCTGCAGAACTACAGTAGGGGGTGGATACCAGACCAACCACCCTGCAGAAGGGATAGCGGCAGTGACCAATCTTTATTTTAGGAAGCCTCTGCATGGAAGCAATGGAGCCCCAGATAGTAGTATACAACAAACTGGGGTTTTAATTCTTCCAAAATGCCCACAGCTTAAAAAAGGGAGAAACACAAACTGTTTAACCCTTTACTGTTGCAATACATCACACTAAACCATTCTATAATTTCAGGATGGGAAAATAGCACTTGGCCTGTAAAAATGATTTGTTTTTCTTCAAGTGATTTTCTTTTCTTGCCACTAAGTGTTGACTTTTCCTCCGAAGGGCCCTTTAGACATAATTACTCGTCGAATTAGGTCAGAGCCACACAAAACCCTCCAAAGCATCGCTGTATAATTGATAAAAAAAACCCCTTCACCCTTTTCCTATAAATAGAATTCAAGCTTTAAGCATTTCAAGAGTGAATAGTGTCTACTCAGACTATCCAAAGCCTAAAACAAATATTGAATGCAGCGAAGTCAATTTGGTGAAAAAGAGACCTCAATCCAATTCAGAGTGCTCCATCGACCGCGTAAATTTCATGCAAGATCCCCTTGGCTGGCAGCAGGGGGAGACAAACCCTTGCCTATGGGCCGAGCGACCTATTTTGGTCTCAATAGCGCTCTTTTGTTTGATATATTATTTTCATACCTTGATGTAATTTACATATTTATAGTTTTGTTCATGGCATTGTATGAATACTAAATATAATACATTAACTTTGGTGGAATGATAGCGTTCATAATACCAGCAGATTGTAACATGACAAAGGGGAAATATATATATATATGTATTATATAAATATATATTTAAAGTGGAAGCTTCAAAGAGAAAGTAACGTTGAATTAATTACAACATTAGAAGGCGGAAAAAAAAAAGGACCTTTGACATGAAAAGATTGCTGACCTTCTGTAATCAGATTAGCTTCTATAGATATGCAGATTGCTTGCTTAGCTGGCACTTCTTGATTAGGTATTTCATAAATGAATAGTGATTTTTTTTCATAGCAGTACAGTAATTGGGGCAAGACACGAGGTTTGGACTGCTGTTTATTAGACCCATGTAATTGCGCTGTCATTCTACCTGCATAACAAGCTTTATGCCTTGGCCTTACCCTGTCATTTACAATCCATTACCTGCAGCACATTTGGAAATCCATCAGCTCTAACTTGAGTGATCTTGCCAAAATTTGTCCATTTTGGACCCAAAAGACCACCAACATTTTGCTCTATGATCTTATGACTTCTTACCTCCCACTACTGCCTGATGATGGTGGTTGGATAGTTCCAATAAGAGTCGATTCCAATCCAAGCTGGATTTAAGCTATTGTAACCTGAAGTCGCAATCCAAGCTCAAATTCCAAGTTTGGATATCCCATGTGGGGAAAAGGTGTCTGCCAATGGGATCATTCAATGACAGTTGGCTGCTGCATTGGGAGAGAGCTGATTACAGCGTGGCTCATTATAAAAGACAGTGCCTGGATGGTTAAGCTGTCATTTTATGCCATTGCTGGTCAGGGACTGAGCTTGAATATAATTTGGGGACAGATAGGAGTAAGAAAATAATAAAAAAGAGTGCGGTAATAAGCTTACCTCCAAAAGTACTTGGGGGTAAGTGCTTTTGAGCAAACTGATTTTGTGAAAAGTGCTTTTGAGAAAGTGCTTTGGAACAATGTCACTGTTAACCAAGTAAAATCACAGCAATTATTTGCAGTTATACATTGGCAATTTTTTTTTTCCATTGGTGCATAAAAATGTTTGCCTGTTATCTCAACACAGTTAGAGGCGAATAGAAATAAAAGATTTTGGGAAAAGAGCTTTTGATAAATTGCTTTTGAACAGTGTGACTATTAATCAAGTGAAATCCCAGCAATTATTTGCAGGTATACACAAATTTGGCAAGGTTTTCTTATTGTGGCATAAAAATTTGCTTGTTATCGCATTACAAATAGAAGTGAACACAACAGTAAGATAGATCCAGAATAGCCCTATGCTGTCCAAGAGTCTTACAATTGGCCAAGGAAACAATTTCTAGAGATTTGAACCAAATCTAATCATTATAAACTCTTCGAAAGAAGCAAATTTGGACCCAGGGTTTTCGACTTTTTTTTTGACTGTTTTCATCTGAATCAATCAGAATCTATTTTTTTTCCTTCTGGTCAACTCTACAGTAGTCCACTAACATGACTAACATATAACTCTGTAGGATTGTCCTTCCTTCCTTCCCACCACGTCTCGTCTACATGCCGTCACCTCATTACCTTCAAATCAACTTGAACATAAAATTAACACTTTGCCTTGAGAACATCTTTCAGATTTAGCTTTGCCTATATTTTTGGGCTTGTGCAGGACCACCCTGAATTCATAGTTAAAAATTACCCTTGCATTAGGTCTCCCCCAGTGATCCCAACCATTCCAAATGGGATTACAAGTAGCCATTTCAACCCTTATATTGCCAGGCATTGCCCGCTGTCACTAACAAGAAATCCCTCATTCCAAGATTTGCCATATAGCCATCTCTGGCATACATGTAGACAGCAAAAGACTGAAAGATATTTCTGAGATACAAGAATGAATGAAAAAAGGTGAAAATAATTAATTTTTTAATTATTTTTTTAATTTTTAAAGCAATCTATATGAATTCTGACAATATTGTCAATTAAAAAAAAGCAAAGAGTCATTAAATCTTGAACTGAAATGGTCTATTGGGGGGATATAATTAAAATCTTGTTCTGAGTCCTAAAGGAAGTTTTTTTTTTTTTTTTTTTTTAATTTTGTTTGACAGGTCTTGTTTCCTTTTGAATTACTATGGATTTTTTTTCTTTATTTTTTTCTTTTTGGTCACTGCGCACATTTCCTATGCATGAATGCATACCGTCAGTCAAGTGGCCTTGCTATATGCTGAATAGGCTGCTTATTATTGAAATCTTCTCTATAAAAGCAGCGTGTGCCCAGAATGTTATGAGACTTATCTAATGCTCCGGTGCTTTTACTGCTGTGTCCATATACCCGGTATATATATTAGACTTAAACAGGGATTGAGAAAGGATTTTTGTCATGGACATGGCAGGATGCATTATGAGGATAAGTAGCTGATGTATAAATATGGCTGGAGTTTCAAGCACTGAAAAATGCAAGGAGAAAGTCTGTCAGTGTGCTGGGAGATGTGAAATGAAAGATCGGTATGATTACACATTGAAGTGCACCTGTCATCAATATTCTGCTGATTTGGACAGTTGATAAAGGCTTTCAATGTTATATATATCTGTGTATGTTAACCAAAAATGGCTCCAACACCCTCCTGGACCTTAAAGCTGATCCCAACCGCAGTATTTATTTTGGCACCACTGGATGTCTTCAGTTCTCAGAGTTACAACCAGAAAATTGAGGAAATACTATAAATCCAAATGGTCTTGGTGCTACTCATTCAACTTGGTGCTCTGGTCGGGGTTATGTTTCAGAAGCAGTGTTGTCTTTGCTTTAAGAACAAATTCATTTAACCTTTGACTTCAAACTTTGTCAACCAAGTGGCAACATTTTTTTAAAATTTGGGAAAATGGTAAATCAAAGCCTATATTTGTTGCTTGAGTTTCTTACAGGTATACTTATTTAGCTATAGGTCACATGAGCTCTAGCTGTTAATGTTGATTGGCAAAGAATGTGTGTGCAATTGTCTAACCTTTTGGTCATGTGACCTTCAACAAAGCAAATTTGGAGCAACATTTATCATGCAGACGTTTTCTAAATCTCGGCTACTTTCAAAAAACTTTGGACTATCAGAGCGATTGGATTGTAAACTTATGTTATAGATAGAATTAAAGTTCTCCAGTAACCAAAGTTTTGGTAAAATTGGAAACTTTTTGGCAAAATTGTACTATTAAGCAAAATGTTTTAAGGCTAACAAGGAAGCCAAAAGTAGGAGGTTTTAGTGGTTTTCCACATGGCTCTTTGGGGTTATAGAAGTTTCTTTAGGCTGGACCTGTCTTGTAGAAGTTAGGAATTACTTTTAGGTTCACATCAAGTGGGAGAGCCATTGATGGAGAAATTCAGCATAATTTATCAACAAAGCCAGGTCACACAAAGTCAGGCTTTGGCAAAGCTTAATTTTTAACAAAGCTAAAATCACACTGCAGTGAGAGTAACTGGGGTGTCTCTCATAAATCTCAATAAATCTCAATCTCAAAAATGGTTTAAATTGTTTTATATACTGTAAAATGTGTGAGAGTTTGTTGTTTGATATCTGACAGCGACCAAGTGAGTCACACCTAAAGTTGTACAAATTCCACAATCCCCCAAAAAATCCACTTCTCCAAAAACACAATTTCAGAGCCTTCCCTGCAGCATTTAATCTTCCCCCTCTTACACAACCTTCCATCGAGCCGGAAGCCTTTAGCATCGTCAGAGTGCATAAGCCGGGGTTGACATTTGCTATTTCTTGTTTAGATTTAACAAATCAATAATGTTTTTATGTGCAAAAACAAGGTTAGTATATTTATTATTGATGAATGCACAATTTTAACTAGGGAGAAGGTCAGCTCTGCCATGTGTTATCCTTTTTTATTAGGAGATTTGAAAGTGGAGATTTGTCACCGCGGCTCAGTTGAAATGAGCTTTAAAGTAAACTTGTCACAAACCTGAGCAATTTAATCTGAGCCATGATGGAGAAGTGCAAGAGCGGAGGTTACTTCTAGTAATAAATCTTTGTCAAATCGATCAGAGGAGCCAACGATATAGCCTGCCGATGCTAAAGTGAACAAAGCACCACCGCCATCTTCCATGGTGCTTTACAATATTGACTATGGTTAATATTATAGAAATTTCCAGCAATACAAATACAAAAACCAACACATAATGACTGATGGAACAAGTAAAGCAGAGGCAACACACACTAGGGAGAGGGCCATAACCTTGCAATCTCACAGGTTTAGAGGTTGGACAAAGACTTATGATATGGTGACCATAAACTTAGCAGAGGAGGCAACAAGTCAACTGATGGAGAAGGAGGCTGATGTGGCAATGAGTCCGAAGGGGACATTGATAGGTTATTTGCTTGTCTGAAGAGGTGCACTTGGGATTCCCTTGAAGATTTCAAGGCTAAGTCATGTTGAAGAGAGTTCAATAGAAGTGATGAAGCTTGATGTGAGAGTACGAAGAGATGACCAAAGTGGGGGATAGAAGGTCTTCATTTGCAGAGTGAATGTTGTGCTTGGGATGTTACATGGCAAGTAGGATATGTATGGAGGGGAAAAGTTTTGAAGGGCATTGTACTTTTAACCACAATATGTTTATGTTGTTAGTTTTCGGACACTATGATTCCAGTTCCATCAGTGGAGCGGAAATTCCACTTGATTTGCGAAAATCTGACATCTTTTTCTGTCTAGAGGCCACTTATCTATCCAAAAAGTGTTCTAGTATAATTGATAAACTATCCAATTATATACAACAGGCAAACTTTATACATGCCAGCTTGTAATATAAAATATATAGAGAAATATTCCTTTAAAAATTTTAAATCAATAAATTGACATAAAAATGACCGCAAACAATTATCAACTGACCTTTAAAGCTCATCACTGATTTTCTAAGTGCTGGGATTTAACCCTTCGAAGGGCACTTCACTTCTTCTCCACTGTCAACTCAACATCTGGAGTGGTGTGCCATATGGTGTACTTATTTTCTTCTGCTGCAGTGTGCTCCGAAGTCTCCTTACAGCAACTTCTCTCGCTCACCCCCAGTGTGTTTATTTCGAGTCCTCTCCTCCCTAAGGCTGAGCAGTGTGCTGTACGGTACATGTAGCCACTTTGTTTGTTAGGAAGGAACATTTCTCAATCTCAGATTTGGCCAGGCACCTGCCATCCCTCAATGTCGCTGTGCATTACCTTGTTCCGCTGCTCCCACAGCTTTTTGTTCTTCGGAAGCACATGGTTGGGCTGTGATTGAAGTCGCGAGTCGAGCTAAATTAGGCTAAATGTTTTCATGGTTGAAGTCAGGCCTGATGTTAGGTCAAAGATTTATTCCTAAACCTTAATTCCTGCTAAAAAGATTTCAACACAGAAGAAGTTAACAATTTTCCCAGACTTTTATTTTACCCAACTGGGGAAATTTTCCCACACTTCCTATTCCTGTGACACCAAAAACCACAAAAAAATTAAGGGGCTGTGTTTCCCTTGCCAAGAATACACCACCATTGTCTGAAAATCCAAGCTTACCCCAATTTAACAAGAAGACATGCCATCCAGTTATGGTAGTTGACTTGCTACCCAGTGTTCTCCCCAGCCCCTTTTAGCTGGACACACCACCCTTTTCAGTAACCACTCAGCTGTTTTTGGGTGGTTACTGAAGAGTTAGGTCAAAGTCAATTTCTTCCCACTCAGGTTAAAAACAATTCTGTGTTGAATGCTGTTACCCCTTTGCTGGCCCTGTGCTGTGATAGCAATGCCCAAAAAGACAAGCAGAAAGAAAAGGAGAAGACACAGATCTATGTGATGGAAGCAAGGAGATCCTTTCATTACAGTTCCTCAGGTACAGCTTCCTCTCCAGCAGGGAGAACAGTGAGCAGCAGAGTAATTACACCACCCATTCCTACTCCTAATTCAGTAAGGTTAGCAGTCAGAGGCTGCTATGATGATCTTACACTGCAGATATATAGCTATGAGGCTGCAGGACAGGAGTGCCTAGGCAAAAGTATATTCGAAAAGGTATTCAAGAAAACTTTTAAATTTCCTGCTACTGCTACATGTTTAGACACAATTAGCATTCCAAGACGTTTCCTATAACATAGCAAAATACAGCAAAAAAAAATGGAAGTGAGTTGGCCAGTCTTGTGAGCCAGGAATGAGTTATCAAGCTATCCATGTTCTCTGAAATCAGATTAAACCTTTTTATTCTTCCTTGCCTGACATCAATATCTAACACAAATGTGTCTCGCCTCTAATACAAGGCGATGACAACTTAGTGAGACATATTAGCAAAAAGTGCAACAATATCGCAATGTCAGAACAATAACCCTAAACAGACAAGAAGTATGAATTTTCACATGCTGAGGTATGCAAGACACAAACGCTCAGGACCATTTACAGTCATTACAATGCTGCGGTGAAAACATGTGAAATTCACAGCAAAATTTCCATCAGCCCGATAATAAAGGCTGACTTTGATGTACAAACCTGGAAATAATTATTATTAGGAGACGTTTGATTAAAACATGTTTTTTAATAATAAGAAAGAAATCCTTCTCCATCATCCTAATGTGGTCTATCGGTGAACTGTACACTCCGATGTGTAGTTACTCATTTATATTTTTACGCACAACCTAACGCAACATTCTGTACAGGCTGTAAATTGGAAATTACATTAAATTGCATTTTACACACATGGCGGTCTCGGAATAACTTAGCGTTATTAAAGTGACAAGTGAATAAAATAATTTGTAAATATTGTTTAAACAGTCGCTGTTTGTATGTAATATTAATGGCTTTCTGTGGCAGCTGACACTTAAAGGAAAACGGATGACATTTGGTTAAAAAGGATTCAAGAGGGAGATATATATATATACATAATGATATTGGTTTCTATTCCTTTATATATATGATGTATAAATATATATATATATATATATATATATATATATATACATACATAAAATATGGTCCAGCAATTTGACCTATTTATATGGATGCAGCCGATTTCAAGTCTTTAGATCAGGTTGGATAACGTTAAATTCAGATTTAATTTCACAGATTCAAATGGCCATATCCGAATCCTAATTTTAGTGTTTTTGATGGTTAAGAAGAAGACTTTTAGAAAGAAATGGACCAAATCCTTCTTCATTCTGCTTCTGCCCTACATTTGCTTCTTCTGTTCCCTCATTTAGCTTGACTCGTTTTACCACCAGACCCAACCTGGTACCATTTTTGGAAGTGGCTTAACTTCCGAAAACATTCTACAGAGTTTACATCATGAGCACAAATTTTTAAAATGTGGTTCATATTTCCATTGGCTTGAAGTGGATCTGTCATGGCATTTTTAACAATAAAAAAAAGGGTTACAATACATTTTATAGAATAGAAATAAATGTTTTTTTTTTTACTTTTTTATATTTTTTTAAATAATTTTTTGGGAGAAGTTTTCTCCCCTTCCGTCTTTACCTCCATGGTGGGGAACTTGCAGTCTACTGGTATACTTGGGTCACATATCCCAAAAGGCTGGAAGCTTTTTCTGCACATGACAAAGATGGGCATGCATCATCAGTGGCTTTCCTAAAAAAAAAAAAGGTGCTCGATCTCACGTATGCGCAATCACCCAATCTTACCTGTGCAGTGCAAGAACAAGTGATGTGAAAGGAACCTTGATGAGAGAAAAAAGAAGATAGCCATTCCATCCGGCCCTGGATAGAAGAGGGAAGCCGAGATGACACAGAACTTGCTGGACCTGGTTTGTGGAGGGATTGAGAGCTTTTAAGGTAGGTGATTTTTTTTTTTTTTTGTTTGAAAGGTCGGCTTTAAAAGGAACTACCAGTTTGTTGTGGAGACTTACACATTTTTTTAAACATTGTCCTGAACCACAAGTTATCAAACTTGTTTCTAGTTTGCAGTTCTAAAGACTTTTTGGTTTACCTAGGCCAATGAAGGAAGTAGGCTTGCAAATCTGAATTACAGATATCTTGGCAAATTGGGTACAAAGCATTGTGGGATGAGCCATATTTTGCCGCCTTACACAGTATAGTTCCATTTATAGAGCATTGGTGAGGTTCCGTCACTGTCCAATAGGAAAGCAGCCAAGGGGTGGAATCCATGTCCAAAGTGAGGTCAGGGGCCTGACAATTCAAAAAGTACTGAACATATTTATGGATGTTTTGATGGTTATAACAATTCACATGCATGTATTTTAATCATATATTTAACCCATTTGGTTTAGTTTTAAGGAATAAATGTAGTTTTAGTAAACTAGTTGCAACTTTGATGCCCGCCCCGAAAAGTGCAATGTAAAGGTTGAAAGAGCAGATTTCAAACATGAACAAAGTCATTTTTTTTTTAATGAAACAGCACTTCCAAGCTTTGCATAGCGATTGTTACGCATGTCACCGACTGTCATTATCTGCTAGATTCCACAAATATTAAGAAGGTGAAATATAGGACACATGATCCAGGCTGCCAAAACGTATGTGATTTCCAATGCGAAACGTGCGATAATGCTCGATAAATATGCAGAGTTCTGAAATTAGCTGCCAGTTCAGAGAACAGCGCTGATCACAAAAGACGCGTCCCGGCTTGTTTAAATGGAAGATATGAAGCTGAAAGATTTTGAAATGTCTCCATTACAATTTACATATTTTAAGAAGTGCAGATAGGAATTACCTTTCTAACTACTTTTTTTTGCTTTTCGCTTATCTGGCCAAGTATTCGTTATTGTGGCAAAAATATATTTTTTGCTCTTTGGAAATCCGCACTTAACCCAGGTGATATAGAAGCCGGTGTCAGTCAATATAAAATACAGTGACAAGTACAGACACACTTAAATTATGTATGGTGAGACAGATTACATTATTCAAATAGACAGACGAACTATATGACTGAAAGCTTATAGACACCCGATCATCTCGTATACCTATATAGCCTAAAGGATGTAGACAACCTTACAAATTATTAAATTCAGTTGTCTCCAGTGAAGGATGTCTATATTGCTACAGGTATTTTCACAATTAGATTCTTCCAACCTTGCGATAACAGTTTGGCGAGGACCCTTTGCGTTCCTGCATGACTGTTCTCCTTATTACAAAGCCAGTACAATTAGAAAGAAATTGGGTCTGATTTATTAAAGATCTCCTAGATTGAAGAAGATAGACTATCATTGGAGCCAGGTTCCCAGACCAGATCCATTCCAAGTTTGTTTGATCACCTAGGTTCTCCCGCGATAGTCTGTCTTCTCCAGTCTTGGAGAACCTTAGAAAATCAGGTTCATGGTGTGATAAATTAGTTGTAGAGTAATTCTTGAGTGTTTTGCATAAAGTCCCATGCTCAAGCCTACTTAAAAACCTTCGGGATGAATTGGAAGGTAATTACCAGGTCTTCCCATTCAGTATAGTACCCAACCCCCATATGTTCTCTTTTGGATAAATGGGACAAATTACCACAAATGCACTCATAAGAAAGCTTTGTAGAAAGCCTTTTCAGAAGATTTAGAAAACTTATACCTGAAAAATACAATTGGGGCAATTCCATATTTCATGGTTTGGAATGGGGTGTCCAACAAGTTGATATTGGCAGGATGACCAAGTATCTAAAAAATGTATAAAATAGAAAGATAGCATGGAATATGATAGATAGATAGATAGATAGATAGATAGATAGATAGATAGATAGATAGATAGATAGAGAAATTTTGTGCCAAAAAGAAATGTGAATTTTACTATGGGCAACCTTGAACTCAACCTTTTACCCATCCCTAAAACCTTACCTAGTATGTCTTCCTGACCCCAACCTAATTCCTAAGAACTTTTAATGAATAAATTAATATTATAAGTTAAATCGTAAAACAACATTTCAAATAAACCCATCTTAACTCTGGCTATAGAAACTTTCATTTAAATATATTACACAAATATCAGAAAAAAATCCACTTTTTAGGCAAAAATTATCTTTGTAAACCCAAATATTATATGTAAAAAGTAGCAGTGACATAATCACTATAATGCACCTGGCCTGTACAGAGCTGTAGAATGGAACCACCAAGCCAACCCACTACAGGCTGCCCACAGGGGCCCGAATACAAGACCGATCACTCTTCAAATGGAGAAAAAGGATAATCACTGGTCTTTAATACAGGTAACTGTTGCACAAAGGCAAATATTAAATCTGGATTACAGCACTGATCTGGACAAAAAAATCCTTCTTATTTCCTTACCTCTCTTTCTAACTATAAACTGACACTTTAACTCCATACCAAAATCTGATCATAATAAAATTCATAATTGACTCCCCAACATTAGGAACGGCTATTTTTTGTATTTAGTTATGTACTGCCAATAAGTAATAGGGTAATATAAAGTCACCAAACAAAAATATAAATATCCCACCAGGGAATGGTGGTGGCAGTTGATGTCTGAATCCCATATTCTTCTCTGATCCAAGATGTGACTAAATAATTAAATTCTCACTTTGTGATTTAAAGCACCAATTTATAGACATGCTAGTCCCCAGCTTCAGTAAATTAAAAACAAATATAGTTCATTCTTGGAAATCCAAGCAGCTTTGACCTCCAGAGCTGTAGGAAAGTTTTATATTCTTTAGAGAATCTCCTAAATGGGCTTGTAGCTCACTTGGAAAATAATTACTTGGAAAATAAGTCCTGGCTTGGCTGTGCACCCAGGCGCTCTGAGATATACCACGCTAAACCCCAATTAAACCTCTATCAATATAGAAGAATCAGTCATTCCTACTCTTGATATCTGCAGGCCTGGTTTAACAAACGCAGGGTGGCTGCCCCGCGGAGTGTCCTTTTAACATCTGCTAGTAAAATGTGAAAATAATCCACTTATTTGCACATCAATGAGAAATCCCTATTAGGCTGGATCTACAGTGGAATGCGTTCGCCTTAATTGAATTTGCCTGCTGCGGGATGCAGATATATGTACGTGTCAGGTTGATGATGGTTTGGGGGTAGCACACATATGGCCTCTGACTGGCAGTAGTTGAGTTTGAAAATAAATCGCCAGATTATAATATTCTCTGCTGCTTCCATGTAAAATGATTGCATCCAGATGGCGGACAAAATAATGGAAACATTTGACATTAGGTTGCGGTAAATTACCTACCTTACCTGATTTTAGAATAGCCTACTGGATTCTGTCCCCATTGCTTCTCCGCTCCTATTGTTTATAGTAGTTATCAATGCTGGAGTACTAGAATGAGCAGAAGGGCTTCTTTGCAAAATTACAGATCTATCCTTTAATGAGATTATGCAAAAGTTTGTCTTAGATATCGTTATTCACATTTAGGCTAAATTTGCTTTAAAAAGGACAATTTTTTAATCAAAAACATAACATAGTGACCTCATGGTATTGACGATATTAAAAACTGTGTGCTGCTTTTCTTAAAAGTAGACAGTTAAACAATAAACCAAGGAAAGATTTCCTTTTTCTAACATTGTCCGTATGTATATCTGTTTGGGGTTTCTCAGTTTTTGAAATATATACCCAATAAGTTCCCAAAAAGGGACTGTTTATGGCACAAGTTTAGAATAATTACCAAAGGGCTTTGAGGATATCACACAATGGCCCATGTTCCTAAACCTAGCTAGCCCTGGTGCCAAATGCTTAGTGAAACCTAGCCTATCCAAGTGGTTGATTCACCCACCAATAAATGGAAATGGTCACACATATTCTTTGGGGGTCAGACATTTACCATTTGGAAAAGCAGAGGTTGAGAAAGAGCCCACCGCAAGCCTAGCTAGGGCTAAAAGTGCAATCTGACCACCCTATAATTAAGAAAATATGCCACTTTATGCCCGAGGCTATTTGTCCGTGGTAAGGCAAGGCTTTTTATACCTTCAACTCCACCACAAACCACCTTAGAGCCCAATAGGCTTACACTCAATAAAGGCTTGAAATTCCCTTTCCCAGCTGCCCTCAGCATATATTATTATTATTTTAAACAATATCATTTTTAATTTAATTTTATTCCTGTCTTTTCCAAAGTTGAACGGCTAGTCACATGATGGTCCGCTTTACTTCTCCAGGCAGAAGACTATGCTGATATGATGACTTTGGTGCTCCTCTGCTTCCCCACAAAGTGAATGTAGCATGGAATGATCACAAACTTCTCAGGGGGTGGACCCATGATGCCCCACAATTATAATAGACTGGGTTTAGACCCTGCATTCCTAATATGCTCAGCCTCATTCAACCTGGAAAATTGTTGACATCTTGTAGAAGAGATACTGCATAGAGAGATTATTTTGAAGTCAGGGTTTCCATTAATTAAATAAACAATTACCCCAAGTTGCGCTTCAACAATAATTTTTCCATTTTGCCAAGTGAATACTTAGTTTTGCTTACCCTCACTTGGAAACCCAACAGGTTATGTTGTAGTGGCCCTACAATGATTCTGAGTTTCAGAATCTCAAATACATTCTGGAACAAAAACAAGCCTGAAACTCTCTCCAAACCAATGGGATGGATATGAACTATGCCATGTCTAGACTTTCTTGTATGAGCCCCATAATGGAAAATGGTATTCTTTCTTTTCAGCAATTCAATACCGACTTTGTTGTAGCTGATATGCTTTTGTACTGAGACATTGGTGCATGTCCACAAGGCTGCATTTGGTGTAGGGGAACAAGAAGATGATCAGAAAAAATGGCACCATTGTGTTCACCCTATTCATGAAACGGGATCATCTGACATGATTTTCACTTTTAGGGATTGCCAGTTTGTGATAGACCTTGCATGCAATTTTATTGCTACACCCACATTTATTTAGCATTTGGTATGATCTTCACTTTTCATCTCTTTAATAGGAAAAAAAGCTGTAGGTCACAGAGGAGTTTCAACAATTGAAATGAATGGGTCATGTGCACCATTTTTAATTATGGAGCTTGGTTATTCCATTTATGTAAGTGAAGTTTCTGATAACCACTTTAGAGTGATTAAGGTAAAATGCTTAAAACTGATTGCCTCCTTTTATATAGCTGGTGTTATGAATTGGTGAACAGATTTAAATAATTAGAGAACAAAGAAGTGTCCTCTCTGATTTAGGGGTGAGCACTTACCCCTAGGACTTTCTAGGATTTGGGGAGTGCTTACTGCTTGCAGTATCTAAAGTTAAAGGGCTGGGGTAGGGGTGGATGACTGTCAGCCACTCGGTGTGAATTAAAGCTCATATTTGTTATATTATAATCTATATTCAAATCATTTAATTTTTTTTTCATCATATGTTTCATTAACACAACTAAATAGTGTGAAGAGGTTCAATCATTATTCTACAGCATATTAATCTTGCATAAGGTTAATCTGCACAATTACAATGATTAACGACTAACTAGTCTTATTCCTACACCAGCCCAATTATGAAAGGTGCTCTTTAAAAACCTATATGTCAGATTGCTATATTGTGCTGTTTTTGAGCCATGCTGTAAATAGCCAGGAGCAAATCAGTTTGCAAACCAGGCAAATTGTCACATCAGCAATTTTAGATTTTCTTGAATATATGCATGCAGATTTGTCCAGACTGCAGAGAATCACACAATTCATGAATCACAATAATCCGGACCTTTAAAACTGCTACTTGGAAAGGTCTCCATCCAAGTTTTTTAAAAAGTCAGAAAGTATTGGGTCACTGGCCCTCCTGTTTGCAAGCGGCCCCTAGGTGTAAATATATGTTAATGTCCCTGCAGTATTTTTATTGAAGAACTCCATTCTGAGCAGCAAACATTCTGGAGGTGGAGATCCCAGTTTAAAAACAGATGCAGAAACTCTGCAACATTCTTAAGAGCCTGTGTTGACCCAAGGGGGGTTAAGGGTTGGCACAAGGTGTCAAGGATTACTTTTTGAGATTAGATAAAGGGTTATGTGTTGACTAAGAATTTGGGGATTGGGATAATTGTCAGAGGTTTGGGAAGGGTTAGGTAGTAGAGTGTTGGGCTGACCAGTTTTGTGGGGGTAAAATGGGTAATTGCTAGGGGCCTCCACCTTCCAGTTGACAGAGGGTGTAAGAAGCGACCTTCTCCAATCCCATCTAAATGTAGACCTGGGAATATATTATACTTGCCTTTGCCAAATATAGGTCCAAAACGTATCACACAGGAGAAAAATGGAGCTATTGGACCTGCTAAATTTGTCCAGCATGCATCTTTTTGTATTTCTTTGCATGCTAGAAGGGGCAGCGCCATGGCTAATCAGTGCTTGCTTTGCACAGTGCTGTCAGTTACATTTAACTTACTTATAGTAGGAAAGTGAAAAGTGGCCAACGTGTTGCGGATTGCACAGTCACAGGTTGGATAAGCCATCATTGAGACCATCATTATTGTTTTGGCAGACCAAACCATCCAAATCTATATATTTCTTCTATGTATTAAGCTGTCTGCCTGGCATTTATCTTTAACAAAAGCCATACAGGCAGCTGGCAGGCAATGGTGGAGTTGCTGCCTGCCTTCTGTTGCCGTAGCAGATCTCATTAGAGAGTGACTTGTAATTAAAAGTTCTGCTTTGCATATTCTTCAAAGTCTTTAACTTTGGCAAACCTCTGCTGTATTATCGTTCTCCTCCTTTGTCCTCCTATAATGACAATGGCTCAGTAAACTTAAAAAGTGATCAGATCGATTGGCTTGCAGTATGATTCCACCTCCTGGCTGTGTATTGATTACCTTGCAGCGCGGAGATTTATGTTTTTAGACTAGCATTGTTCATTAGTATCCTTTTGTCGCTATTCAGATGGTCTCATCTTGTTAATTGTGCAAGAAATGACAGGAGGAGATTGAATTAATTGTTAAGGTGGTCGGATTCAGAGTTCATTTAGTCACAGCCGAGAGATGGGTTTGAAAGAATCAGCCTGGATATTGATGTTTTGCTCAGTTTGCTGGTTTTCAGGGTTTGTGGTTTGTCTGTGATATTATACTGCATAAAGAATGGAGACATCAGAGCTGCTGAAACAGAATCCAGGCAATGCCAGGCAACAAGTGGGGAATGATGGGATGGGACTGGTGATATTACTAGCTTGCAGGTCCAAACAGATAAATACATGTTTGGAATATAAATACAAGCTTTTTCAGGTCCCAAATTCTTTTATTAGATTGTAAGATTGTAGATTGGTTCTTAGATTGTAAGCTTTTCTGGGCAGGGTCCTCTTCTCATCTTGTGTCATTGTCTGTCAAAGTCGATATGTGCAGAAAAACGAGACTTTAACGGCATCTATAAAAGTCCTAAATATTTTCTTAGTACATCATATTAAAAAAGTGATATAGGAGACATTTATATCGCAGTGTCATAAAGAAGGAACCACTGTGACCCTATATTACAATACACAAGCATACATCCCCTTTTACATAAAAGTATCAGCATAATACATAGTTGAAACATTATAGCAACTCTCACAAGAAGTGCCAGTGTGTCATCGACGCGTTTCACTTCTTCAGGATGAGGCTTAATGAGACTGGTAATTATAATGATACAGCATAAAACCAAATTCTAGTATCCTTTTCCAAGCGCCAAAACAGGTTCACACAGGAAAGGAGCACAAACGGGCGATTATTGCTAATAGACAGGAGGCAGCAACCAAAAATCACAAATCCACAAGCCAAGAAAGGTTAAAGTTTGCCTGGGAAAGATGAAACAATCCTCCATTAGATGTCCCGTGGGTTCTGCTCTGCCAAAAGAATCCTAGTCTCATTAGGCCTTATCCTGAAGAAGTGGTGTTACACCACGAAACGTGTCGATGACACATTGGCACTTCTTGTGAGACTTGCTATAATGTTTCAACTATGTATTTATGCTGATACTTTTATGTAAAAGGGATGTATGTTTGTGTATTGTAATATAGGGACACAATGGTTCCTTCTCTAGGACACTGCGATATAAATGTCTCCTATATCACTTTTTTAATATGATGTACTAATAAAATATTTTAAGAGTTTTATAGATGTTTTATATATTTATAGATAGTTTTATAGATTTATTGACATTAAAGTCCCGTTTTTCTGCATATATATCAATTTTGACTATATTTGGGATGTGGCATTTGGGCATTCAATGCAATGTATTCAATGTTCGCAAGCCAGTGAACCCTTTATTTATTTGTATCTGTTTGTCATTTGCAACCCCTATTATTATAATATACATTGCTGCGTAATATGTTGACACTATACAAATACAATTTATTAATAATATTATTTAGACCGTTTTTTAAACCAGATTCCATGCAAGACAGCATTACCAAGTTGATGACCACACTATTGAAGCTAAGAAATACATCTTGGTCTCTAACCCACCTGTAATTGCATAGCAAGAATGCACCTTAATTAGCTCACCGCTCTACAATACCCTTCTATAAGCACGTTTAAACTGGTCACTCTTAACTATGGCCATTTACATTTTATTTTGCCTGTATTCCTCATTAGGATAAAAATCCATTTTTTGTGCACCAAATGCCTCTAGAAATTAGTTCCAAGTAGCAATGGAATCATTACTGAGCTCCACTTATTGTACAGAGCAGATCTGTGGGCAGCTGTCTGCAGAAACTACAGGAGTGGGCGGGTACAAGACCAATCACCAAGCACATACAGGGAGAGCAGCAATGACAGGTCTTTACTGCAGGAAATTTCACACTAGATTGCTGCACAGATCTGGAAACAATTCATAGACATCAATATTAAAGAATCCACTTGCCTCTAGTAGTTAAACAATATCTGCTCATCCTGGATTTCAGGTTTAAGTGACTTTATAAAGCATTAATGCCCTCGTGAGCTTGCCAAGCTGTCCCTTCCTCTCCCAATATTTCTGTATGGGACATAACAAAAGACAATGATCAGGACAAATTCTGGTAATCATGCTATCCCTATATTAGTATGCTTCTTATCAACCCATGAGCTGCTGTTCAGGGACTGCAAGTGGCTGATGATAGGTCAAATTCAGATGCATTTATATATGAATATATATAATATTTATAATATATATAATATAATATAATATATATATATTTATGATTTCAGCTTTACCTATGATCTAGAACAGACTAGACTTTCAGATGAAACCCTGTAGGTTGTTACTCTTGTAGCCCAGCAGGTGGCACCACAGTGGTCTCAGCCTGAGCGGCACCCCCTACTGGTTCCATCAATGTGTGCTGGTGGGCAAACAACAAACAAGAGAACATTGAATGAACACAAATCCTTGTGAGACCCTAGACATCTATATCTAGATATAAAGCAGGCTGAGATCTCAAGTTCCAGAGATGAAAAACAAAATCCCAGCAGGGACTCGGTTCTCTTTATAGTTTGTTTGCCTTTATTTTTGGTCCCCTTTGAATTGCAGCCTTGACTTTGTGAATACGATCACGTCTACACATATATGTTGCATGCAGCACCCAGCATCAATCATTTATTTCATGCACGGCTTTTAGTTTGCTTTTTTATAATTGATTACTAAAGTGGAACTCCAAGCACTCCAATACTCTCCACTGTGCAAGCGGCTGATATTAAGTCAAATCCAAATTCTTCCAATGCTTGCAATTTAAAGAGATACATTTATTATCATATTAATAAATACAAAGCTGTTCAGCAGTGTCTGCCTGCACTTCCTTCTTTAAATGCCACCAATTTGGCCCTTGTCATCAAGTACACTTTAAGTGTTTAGGGCAAAGGTGTCCTATGGAAAAAAAAAACTTGAAATCAGCGACCGGGCCGTTTTGGCTGACATTTTACTATAAAGGGCGGTGCGGTTTCTGCTCCATTGGCTTCTCTACTCAATAAATGCAAAGGCTGAAGATGGGATCCCATTTAGAAAGAGATTTGAGAGCTTGGATAAGTTGTAACAGCTTCTCAGACTCTCTTAATAGGAGTTTGGTATTTTCAGATATGTTTAATGGATTTATAGACACCGTTACCGAGTCAGGAGCTATCTAAATGATACTAAACTGATCGCCGATGGAGATTGCTGGGAAATGCCCAGATCTCAATAGCATTCTGTTAACTGGTAATAGGAAAAAGAGAAATAGCAGCATTAAAAGCTGTATAGAGCGCCTTACAGCAGGGATATATATATATATATATATTAAAAAAAGAAAAAAAGAAGCAAAACATAAATACAATTCACATGGAAATACAAGGGGGTCCCTAGAATGCTTTAAAACTATCCAGCAATTAAATCAATAAACTGTTCTAATTGTTCACTTTAAATAGATATCCAAATACATAATGTAGAGAGATATACATTGCAATGCATAGACTGAGCAAAGGCTTAGCTGGAGGCAGCCCCTTCCTGATTGGAGGGACTATACCTCTTCATTCTTCATATTTGGCCCTGCTTTGGAGGGACTACCCCTCTTCATATTTTACAATTGTCCCTGATTTGGAGGGAGTATCGCTCTTCATACCTTCCTGATTGGCTCTGATTTGGGGGACTATCCCTATTCATATATCCTGATTGGCCCTGATTTGGGGGACTATCCCTATTCATATATCCTGATTGGCCCTGATTTGGGGGACTATCCCTATTCATACATCCTACATGGCTCTGATTTGGAGAGACTATCCCTATTTTTAGCTCCTGGTTTCCCCTGATTTGGAGGGACCTTATCTCCTCATACCTCCTGATTGTTGCTGATTTGGAAGGAGTGTTCCTCTTCATACCTACTAACTGGCCTTGATTTGGAGAACTTTCCCTATTTATATATCCTGATTGGCCCTGATTTGGGAGACTATCCCTATTCATACAGCCTACATGGCTCTGATTTGGGAGACTATCCCTATTCATACAGCCTACATGGCTCTGATTTGGGGGACTATCCCTATTCATAGCTCCTGATTGGCCCTGATTTGGGAGACTATCCCTATTCATAGCTCCTGATTGGCCCTGATTTGGAAGGATTGTTCCTCTTCATACTTACTGACTGGCCTTTCTTTGGGGAACTATCCCTATTTATATATCCTGATTGGCCCTGATTTGGAGGGACTATGCCTCTAGTTGAATATTTATACAGTGTATATAGCCCGGGATTATTCCTTCCCATAATTTGTAAAGAGGTTTTTGTTTTTTTTTTAAAAGACCGCAAGATTTACTTTTAGCATGTAATGCCTTTAAAGTAAACTTGTCACTGAGTTATCATAGAAGCTGCCATTGCTGAACTCTTTCTAAAGAATGATCATTGCCTGGACGAAAAGCTGATATTTTGGACTCAGTTTCAGTCGTTCTCAGGATAACTGTGTGAACGCTTGAGCTGCATCCTCATTCTGGGTCTGCTATTCAGAAGTTATTAGTATCCAAGTATCAGAACACCAACCAGACCTTCAATATATTATAGAACCAGGTCAGCAATGGCATTTTACATAAGCTCTCAGTGTAGGCCCTCTTTAATATGATGTATGAATATGTCAGTATTTAGTATTGGTAGTAGTGACAGGTCCTTTTTAAGGTTATACCGGTATATACTCCTTCAACTCTAAAGGTTTTGACCTCTCCTTTTGGCAATGCAGAAGGGATTTTTACAGTTGATGAGATACAGGAAACAATTCCGTCCTTAATCCTTGCAAGCAAGCACACGGTTTGGAAGATGAGCATGAACCAAGTCCATCCCTCTTACCGCACACCACCAGACTTCTTGGGACCAGGCCAGATCTGCATGTCGGCAGCAGCGGGTGCTGCATTGCTAATGTCCCTGCTCTGGCTGTGTTGGTTAATTAATCAGACTACAAGTCCTCCAGCAGATCAGGGCTTTGTCTGTCTTGCTCTGACTTGTCTCTCCGCTGGGTGACTACAGGAGGCTGCTGTGTGTTGACACCCTGCTGATAAAATCTTTTACACTTCATCCTCCTTGTCAGTCCCTGGAGTGAGAGGACCACCCTACGGGGGCCATTTTTGGCTTGCTTTGTTTTCCCTGGGCTCATTCTTTTATATAAATCTGTGCGGCTCTGCCTTTTACCAGCCTTTGTGTAGTCCCACTGAGGATTTCTTCACCTCTTGTTTCATTCTTTCAAGGAATAAGCACACATAATACATATATATATTCATAGTAGAAATTAGGATTGCTGAGGTTTTTGAACAGTGTCCACAGATAAAGGTGACATACTTGAATAAATGACACATTAAGAAAGGTGCATTTGTCATGTGAGAGAGCCTGCACCCCTACATTTGCACCCAGTTCCATGGAATTAGAATTAGGTGTTCCATATTAGATGGCAAGTATCAGAACCTCCACAGGGGGAATGCTGCTG
>NC_092871.1:6434451-6439659 GCF_032062135.1 Pyxicephalus adspersus | reverse complement strand
TCTTCTTCCTGATTGTTCCTGATTTAAAAGGACTATCTCTCTTCATACCTCCTCATTGTCCCTGATTTGGAGGAACTATCCCTCTTCATAGCTCTATGATTGCCCCTTCTTCCATACCTTAGACAATCTTCAACCATCTCATTGAGCCATGCTGGGTGACGTAACTCTCATGCTCCAGTCTCAGCAAGCACGGGATTGACAGATATCTTGACAGTTCTCCGGATTGATTGGGCAGGTAAAAATCATTATTGCAGAAGGGACATCACCTGTCTCTTTCTGCAAGGTAATGCCGTACCCAATCCAACATTTATAAAAAGGGAACTTAAATTCCACTTGAAGACCCATCCTGTAGGGTTGTGGTTGTCTAAGGGTGTGGAAAAGGATATAAAACATTAACCAAGGTGCTTAAAAGGAGCAATAGTGAAAGAGTTATTTTTTGGGAATCATGTTTAGCACGTGGTTAGTGCCCAGCTTGGAGCTTAGTTTCTAATGTATATAGCTGGTGGTGTTCTCACTCCCTGGTATTACTCTTAACAAATACCTTTAGACCCAACACTTAATTTGTTTCACTATTACGTTCATTAACCTTACATTTGTTGATCCTTGTTGACTTCACAGTACTCCTAAACCACTTCAACCTTCATTGTGGGGTCCTTTCAGGAGCTCCATTGGTCTTGACATGATGAAAACTCAAGTCAATATCAAAAAGAAAACCTGTCCCTCCATATCTGAACTTTAAATAGGACAAGTTTCACACTGCATACTAAGGGGGTTCTGATGGAGGTCCACAGATCTGAAGTGGTGGCAAATGTTGGGGTGTACTTATTTTCTCCATTGCAAATCGACATTTCCTTTAACTAGATTTCTGTGTTATGTGTCATCAATTCAAGTATATCACTTTTACATTTGGAGCTCACCTCCCATCAGCATTTTTAATCAGTCATAAAATAGATAAAAACACTTTCAAGCTATCCAACATTGGCTCACATGAACATGCCCATAGATTTGTCAATATGCTAAACAGCAAAGTTTTGCCTGGACCCAACCATGTGGTAAAGTAAATGTCATCCCTACAAGTGAGGGTAAATATTAGGAATACGGATATAGAGTGTTAGGATTACAGGAATGATTTATATTATAGGATTAATCCTAGGGTTAGGGGTGGATCAGATGGGCGGTGTGGTTTGTGGTGTGCTCGCTGCTTCCTTGCACGTATAGTTGAGAGGCTGATTGTAGCTTCTCACCTGCTGCTGCCCATTGAAACTAATTGGGGACATGAGTGAATGGTTCAGGACCACAAACAGCCTACCCACATTAAAAATAATAAAAATCTGGTTCATTCAGAACCCAAGCAGGGACTGGAGAGG
The DNA here is from genome assembly GCF_032062135.1 of Pyxicephalus adspersus. Classification (NCBI taxonomy): domain Eukaryota; kingdom Metazoa; phylum Chordata; class Amphibia; order Anura; family Pyxicephalidae; genus Pyxicephalus; species Pyxicephalus adspersus. The sequence goes on along the minus strand of NC_092871.1, from coordinate 6,438,292 downwards.
CCAAGCAGCTGCCAAATCCAGGGAGCTTCCAGGGAACTAGTGTTAGAATTATGGAAAGGATTTAGTGTTAGGATTACATAGAATGGGCTATATGATTAATAATTTATAATCATCCAAAAATATGAATTTAAAAAGCTATTTGAAAAATTATCTTTTTTTAAAATTACAATAATAGCTCGGCATGTGTATTCTCGAACAATGTTTCATTGTACCAGTAATGGGTAATTGTTGAATTTTCACAATGTATGTAGGAGGCAGGAAGAATAGAGGAGAGTTTGTCCTTCTGTGAATTAGGAAGACTGAATAGTTGGCTTTTATCCCCATAAAGAATCAGAGAATGAGTGTTTATATGTAAATGTTCCATCTCCACTATTATCATATCACTCGGAGTTTGTGATCTTCAATGAATGTTTACCAATTGTGCTTACATTTGGATTTCTCTGTTCTGTGTATTGCTGACAATAATCTAAGGGTTATTATCTTTGCCACTTCTTAGAATGCTGAATTTTTCCCTTTAATATAGGAAAGAGAGAACATTTTCGATGTACTTGTACGCTGAGTTATAGTGTAACATTTAGCTTAAAGTATTTTTGATGAGACTTCATTTTGGGTTTGGATCTTTGGTGTGACTTTTTTTGGATGATTGTATTCTGTACATGTAAATGCTCTCTCCATGGGTCAATGGTAATAATATCATGTGAGGTTAAGGTAAATACCTTGCCCTGGCTGTTGATGCTTGGTGCAAGAGATATCACTTGTCCCCCACCACTGACTCCTGGGAGTGTTGGGTGTTTAAAATCCCACAAGAACGCACCTTAGAGCACATTTTCTATGGAAAGTTCATTAAAGCCAACTCTGCTGCCCAAAGAGACAGAAGTCAGTCTGAGGATAGTGGGTTGTATTATTGCACAAACTTTATTTTTTTATTGGCATTGGTATTTGGGAGGTGGTATATAGTTTGCATACATGGTACAGAATAAGTATGCAGTTTATGTACATGGTGGAATTTATGTTTGCCCATTGCCCATATGTTTGCCCATTCATTCTCTGGTTCTAGCACTGCTTCACTGTGATTCTGCTTCTTGCTCCAAGTCCTTTAGTCTTCTAATAATGAATAATTTCATGTATTGCACAGTTCCTTTTAGTAGTTGATCTACAATTCCTAAAAAAAGAAAAATCAGATCCTTACTGTTGTGGACAAGTCATCTTTTACATCCAGTCATCTACCTGCATACATATTTGTGCCTTTTGATTTCCAATAGCTTTCCAAAGAAACCTGATAAAAAAATTGATGGTAATCCTACCACTTTTTACCACTTGATGCTATATTGCTACCAATGGCCTGGCATTTTGACCCATTCGAAGGCCTTTTTCCAATCATACGATCATTTGTTAATTCAAAACATATTGAGAACATGTTCACTTTGAATACATTTTCCTTTCATCNCATGCTTTTATCTAGACTTACATCTGCATTGTTTCAGAATTTTGCATAATGTATACCTAGAGTCGGCTTCACGTCACACAGCTGCTTTACAGAAAGGCTCCTACAGCTTAATCTTCTGTAAGACAACGCTACCTCCTCCGAGGTTTCCACCAACTGCAAACTGTAAAAGAGAGCGAGAATGGGAGCGCAGTCCCTGTTCCCCGCTGAGGTGGCATTACAGCAACAGTAGAATGTCTACACTTATAATTCAATAAGACTTTTTTTCATATCAGTTAATCGATTTTAAAAGGCCTTGAAACCCCAGAACAATATGTAAAACATTGGTCCTACCAAGGGGAATGTCTTTAATCTTCTAGTTGAGGTTTGATAACCTAACACAAAATGGGTTTATCACACAAGGCAGCTTATGATGGATATGCAATTTCTGGAATCTCCTGAGTGGGGTCCAGGCCAAATCAATCTAATATAGATAGGTCAGGATACTCTCATATTGCATTTCCCCAAAGAGATATACCTCTAACTGAATTTATATGCATTTGCTGTTAATTATATCAGAGATTTAACCAACAGCTGGAATCCTTTCCATTTTCTTGTGTGGCTTTCACAACCCATGTATAAAATAAAATAAAACATTATGAAAGGGTTATTGCACCTGTTGGAAAAAAATACTCAGCGTTGCAAGGAGGAGAAGTGAAATAATCAATTTTGTAACTTGTATGCTTAGCCTACCTTAATTAGTTTTGGCAAGCTGGATATAAAGTATTTGTTATGTTCAGTAGGGATTATCCAAAGTCTTTTACTGAGAGGTGTGCCTGGAGCTATGGCATAGGTGAATGTCTGTGCTTAGAGTGTACTTTACATATTTCTATTGGGTACAATAGCATGCAGTTCTTATTAAGTTGTGGATTGGTAATAATGTTTTTATCCATTTGTAAAAATTTAAAGGTGACCCTAAGACAGCAGGCTTGTATGGTTGGAGAAATGGCTGTGATATTGATACGGGTGGATGGGCTAATGATTAAAGTTTTATCCAAGTTGAGACTTAGGTACAAGTTATCCATCCATTTGAAATGGTTGGCAGGCTTCATGAAATTCATCTACGACAGAAGATGACAAATCAGGGTTGGACAGGTAAATTTTGGGTGTCATCTGCTTACAAATATGAGTGGCATAGTAGGTTGAAGAAGGAGATGAGATTCTCAACTGAGGAGGTGTAAAGAGAAAGGAGTATACTGTGGGTTTAAGGGCCAAGCTTTGGGGAACTCCAACAGGGAAGAGAGTTGGAGAGGAAAGGGTGCCAAGGCAGGTAGGTGTCACCAATATCAAGTGCAGGATTTGGAGTAGAAGAGGGTGATTTGTGATAAGGTAAAGGATCTAAGTGAAGGAAGAAAGAAAAAGATCCTTGTTATTTAACTCTGTGATGATCATTGGGCACCTATGTGAGGACAATTGGGTGGCTCCTCAGGGCTCAATCAATCATTGATTGTATGGTCACATTCTCCCTGACCTTTTCTAACCCTTTTGTCTTCCTATTGGTCAGAGATTTTTCTATGTAATTTATTATTTTAATTCTATTCATATATTGTTTTTATTGTATATTAATTGTTTATAGCGTCAAGAAGTACATTTAATTCAAGTAAACTTTCAGTTTAATTTTTGAAGCTTGCTAAATGTTTCTTTCTGAAAGCAGAAATGTTTATCTCTATATGTCAAATCAGTAGGACCACATGAACCCCTGGTGTCATTCCGCCTACCCAGTCAAATGATGGATCCCTAAAGAAAAGATATAAATTCTTGTATATAATTTAGTGTTTTTTTTTTTTTTTTAAAAAGCCGAGACTTGCATCCACAGAACAAAATTTATCAAAGAGACGTCCCAGTTTTTTCTTCTAAAAATTGAACCCTTCTTGTCTGACTCCCCGGTTCCAAGCTACATTTTTATGCAAATGTATGGGCATTTTTAATGCGACTCCTCAATTACTTCTCGTGTTTCTATCTCTCTCTATTTTTCTTCTGAGCTATAAAAACCCCATGTTGCAGAACATTAATGAGAGGCCCAAAGCTTTAGTGCATTCACTTTTGTTTCACAGAGAAATGTCAATTAATTCCTTTGCAAGTAAAATAATGTTTGCACGCAGCCACTAAGCGTCCACTTTGTCAGAGGTGCCAGCAGAAGGAGATGATTTAGGAAAGTTTGAGGAGAACATTATTATCGTAAGACTCCGACAGGGTTCTAAGAAAAGTTTTCAGCTCAAGTTTAACATTTATTAAGTTCAAGTTCATTGTATACATCAGAGCTTTTCTACAGTCAGACACCATCTTAAAAATATTACAATGTACAATTTATGCAATCTATCTGTCTATCTATCCCTCTATCTATCCCTCTATCTATCC